>NC_085866.1:49601642-49639142 GCF_034702125.1 Engraulis encrasicolus
ATAACGTCATCTGAGATCTGATTGGCCAAAAGGTGGTCAGGCCAGGTGGTCAGGGAATAGGGATTGGTAAGGCATAGAAGATGCCCCGAGACCAGGGAGCATAAAAGACGGCCAGTCCAGAGCTAAAACAGGACAATGCCAACGGAGTCCCCAGAGACAACCAGAAGCATCTCCTCAGTTGATCAACTTTACCTCGGTTCGCTGTCTGGCTGTTGCAGTAAGTTCTCTCTGACTTTGGTTCTGTGGGACTTAGCTTCTGGGAAAAACTTGGGTTTCGCACAGGACTTAGCTTCTGAGAAAAACTTAGGTTTCGCAAAGGACTTAGCTTTTGTGGAAAACGTAGGTTTCGGAAGGAACTTGGGTTCTGCAAAAACTTTGACGGAAACTTGTTGTCTCGTTGAAATGTTTCAGGTCTAAGATGTTTTGCATTGGAAACTTGTACTTTGAGCTTCTAAGATGTCCCTAACCTAAGTCAAGTGAATAAACAAACTATGCCGGTGTATTTGCCTATTGAATGATTTGTCTCCTAACCAACTCTTATTTTACCCCACATTCACATGGCCTGGTGATTGACACATTGATTGGAAACCACAACACCGATTACCTGATAAACTGTTGGATTACAAAGACAGTGAGCAGCACAGGTCCGTGATTCCAGACATTTGCTTCTCTTGCCTTTAGTAGCATGTCTGTTGGGGCTCTGAACATATCCTCACATAGACCAGCAGTAACATGCACTTATGTGAGGATGTGCACTTCTGCTTTCTGACATGGTTATGCAGTGTATTTTTTCCAGGTCTAAGGGGCCATGTAAGAGGAGGATCAAAGAGGAGGATGGCTCCAATTTCCAGTTCTAAAGAAAACAAACAAACCATTATTATTAATCCATTACTTTAAATATTACTGACCAATTTCATTTAACAAAAAATAATTTCAAAATGATCAAGTTTCGAATATCTCTCAACAATTCACCATTTATTATGGTTAAATAGTCGTACCGGTAGAGTGCACATTACTATATGAGAGCACCTATGGCGTCAAAAGGATTAAAAGGTACGACTGTTTGTTAAGGAGTTTTTCCCCCAGCTCTCAGAGATGGTAGCATGAGGTGTTCAACCTTAGCAAGTTGTTCTTCTCAGCAGTGCGCCTTGAAGTGAATTCCAGTAGTTCCAGATGCATCAAATAACCTGTCACGAAGCCCAAGGCGATTATTGTAGTATTGTGTGAACACAGGGCTGAACTGGCCATTTGGCATAGCAGTCATTTCCCGTCATTTTATATTTTCCAGTCATTTTATATTTTCAGAAATGTAAAAAAAAAGGAAAAAATCTGAAAATAGGGGCCCACAAGGGTGCGAGGCCCACAAGGGTGCGGGGCCCACCGTTGAGTCAATTCTGCGCCACAAATTATGAGGGGCCCCTTTCAGCCAAAAGTGCCTGGGCCCTATTTCTCCCCCAGTCCAGCCCTGTGTGAACAAACAGCTAATCTCGTCATGGAATTCATGAAATTACATTTAGCAGACCTTTCACACCCATCCAAATTATGTTAATAATCATCTTGCACTTAGTAGCCTACAAAATGCCTCCCAGCTTCTGCTGCACTGATGTTTGACACCTTTTAGCTTCGAGCATTAGAATTAGTAGAGCAAGTAGAGCAACGATTGATCCCCAAGGGGAAATTCCGGTATAGTTTGCTATATGTAGTTTAGCTAACAATAGCACAATGCTAATTCAGCGCAAACAACACCAACTCCTATCACCGGGTCGTTGTCACTGCATAAAAAAATATTTCCCCCAAATGTAGTAATTAATTGAGATTAAGGATTACAGGTTAATTAAACAAAGTACAAAACACATGCGGCCATTTTTAGAGAGTTTGTAAAAATGTATTACCGAATGAGATGTCGGATACTACTTTTTACTTCCTTTACTGGCCATAATTTTGCACATTTTCATTTACTACCTTTTAGGCCTAGGCTACTACTCTTCTTCACCCTGCATTTTTGAATGGGCAGCATGGATTTGGAAATAAACTTCTAAAACATATTACAGTGCACCTTCAAGGTAAGGATACACTGTGTTAATAAGAGACTCGGTCATCATTAAGTAGCTGGATGCTTGTTTTGAACATTGGCCAAACAAAATTCTACCTTGTCAGAGTGGGTGCCAAGAAAAGTCAGTAAAATTTCATTGATATGAAAGTGCACTTCATTTCATAAACTTTCTCACTAATCCCTCCTCATGGCAAACAATGCAAAATCCCTTAACAGGAAAAACAGGTAAAACTGAAGAACAGAGGCAGAAGCAGTGCCGTGATGAGAAACAATTTTCACATACTTCACATTTAAACCATCACAGCAGCACGCTGCACCTTTAAGCGCTTTACCCTGTCCCCTAATTGGGTGTACAGTATGTGAGTTAGGCTACTTTTAAAAGGCTTCACGGCTGCGAGCAGCAGCAGATTTGTTTGTTCTGTGGCCATTTCGGTTGCAGTTGTGGTCGTTGGGAGCCCGAGCCTGTAAAAGGCACTCCACGGAATGCGCTAGTTTGCGCGTGGAGTTACTGGAGTGATTTCTCCGATCGGAGGTGACAATGCTCCCACTGAAATTGTGACCGTCTCTGGATGATGATGGTATGTCAACATACCGTCTCATGATGATAATAATAACAACTGCATTTGTATAGCACAATATCATACAAGGCATGCAACTCAAAGTGCTTAACAAATGGATAAACATCAGTGTTTGAAGATGAAAATAAAAAGTGAAGTAGAAAAGAGAGACAGAAACAAGAAGTGCGAGTGCCTGTTCCAAGAAGAAACAACATTAAAAAAAAAAAGGAATAAAGTCAACACTCATCACTTACCCAGGGGTGGGTACTGTGAGAAGCTCTCCACACACATGGGCTTGCCGGGCATCATCTCCACGATGGCGGCGTCACCAGACTTGAGGGTCTTAGGGTTCACCTCCAGCTTCTTGCCCGAGCGCCGGTCGATCTTTTCACGCAGCTCGGCGAACTTGCAGGCAATGTGCGCCGTATGGCAGTCGATGACCGGGGAGTAGCCAGCGCTGATTTGGCCCGGGTGGTTCAAGATGATCACCTGTGCAGAGGGGGGTGAGAGGGGGGTTCAGGGATAGAAAGAAAGACTGCCTTACAAAGCCAGGCCACAGGATGATGCATGCTAGGATGAGAACGAGAGAGAGACAGAGAGACTCTCAGAGATGCTAAGGGGCATGTCTAACTTGCATTCATGAAAGGCTTCCCTATGCTACTGGTTGAAGATTCAATTGATAAGATCACCCCTCCCTTCACTCATCTCATACCATCTAGCCGTTGGAAATACACAAAATTGATTCCATTTCTCTGGGGGATTCCTGTAGATGGTTTGCCTGGCCAGATTGAAGTCTTCATGAGACTTGCAGTCGCGTTAGCCAGGCTAATAGGCAACAGAAATGTGCGTGTGTTGCGTGTGTATTTGCATGTTTGTTTGTTTGTGAATTCATTTCATATTTACTGTCAGTTTACGTTGATGACCCCAGGTAAAGGCACCGAAATAAAGCCCTTAATAATTTGGTGCAACATCACATGGATGTATTTCAGTTTTCTTATAAAGGAGAGAGTTGTTGTGCTAGTGTGTGATAGAAGTGTACACGTCTATCCAAGAGCAGGTATTTCTGTGTACAACATGGTGGGAATACTGTGTGTGTGTGTATCTATTGTGTGTTTAAGGTGTGTGTGTGTGTGTGTGTGTGTGTGTGTGCGTGTGCGTGTGCGTGTGCGTGTGCGTGTGCGTGTGTGTGCGTCGTCATCTTTACCTGGGCAGTAAATCCAGAGGCCTCCTGAGGGGGGTCCACCTTACTGTCTCCACACACGTTGCCACGGCGAATATCCTTGACGGATACATTCTTAACGTTAAAGCCCACGTTGTCACCAGGCAACGCCTCGCTCAGTGTCTCGTGGTGCATCTCCACAGACTTGACCTCCGTGGTGATGTTGACGGGGGCAAAGGTCACCACCATGCCAGGCTTCAGGACGCCCGTCTCCACGCGACCCACTGGCACAGTGCCGATACCTGTGGAAGGGCACAGGGGAAATAGGCACAAAATGAACACAGATAGGTAGACATAGCCATATTTCCTCGAATGATAGCTGGGCTTACTATTATCAAAAATGTTGTTTAGAACAGGCTACAAATAGGGATAGCCTACAGTTAGAAGGAGGCTTTTAAAACAAAAAAGAAAAATACATATTTTCCATAGATAAAGAGATGCCGGCTGTGACACTTAAAGAAGCAGGCTTTTATTTATTACAATTGTTTTAGACCAGTTTAGTAAGGCTTCAATGATGGGTCATGCAATATATTGAGGAAATAAGGTATTCTTTTCATTTATTTTACATGGAGAATGCCTCTTCAGATGTAACATTATATTATCAACAGGGACCTTTTTGACACTGGTCAGTGGAGTTCTACAGGTAATCGCCTATAAAAGACAAGACATTACAATGCAACACACATTCACTGTACCCACAGTCTCTTCATCCTCCCCATCCCAAATGGGCACACAGAGATACACACATACAGTACACACCTGCTCACATATCATCAATTAAAAACCACATACACTCACACAAACACACACATTTGCAGGAAAGACATATTATATGGATTTAGACAGACAGAAAGATGCACACAAAATCATATCACTTTTGGAAGTAGCCTAACATTCTAAGAACTTCTGAAAAGACAATAAAATAACAGAAATAGTGACTTCACTTTCGAATCAAAGTCACAGTCTCCTGAAGAGAAGGCTTGAACAACCAAAACATTGTGAGCAATCAAAATGAAAGTGTAATGGACAGTGTGCAGGATTTTTTGTCAGCTAGTCTGTACTCTGAACCATTGACCACCCAGCGCACCCGTCCGATTTGGAGTGTGCAACAGGGTGAATCAAAGTTGGGATTGAATACGGTTGAAATCGTTGCCCTGGGTTTATAAAGGTGGTAAAGTGTCTTATTTTTCATGTTAGGCGTTGTTGTCTTATTTTAAGGAGGGAGTAAGTATCTAAGCTAGTGAGAGTCAATGGATCACACATGCTACAATGATCCATTGACTTTCACTAGCTTAGCTACATACTCCCTCTTTCAACTTGTCTTAAAGCAAGACAACGCCTGACATGAAAAATAAGACACTTTGCCACCTTTATAAACCCCGGCCAATGATTTTAACTGTATTAGGTCCCAAAATAGTGGCATACCCCTTTAACAACCATTAAGGTTCATCATGTGTTGTGTGTGAATCTAGCTTCTGTCTTGTACCGCCTATCTTGTAGACATCCTGCAGGGGCAGCCGCAGGGGTTTGTCTGTGGGGCGCGAGGGGGGCATGATGGTGTCCAGGGCCTCCAGCAAGGTCACGCCATTCGCATGGTGCTCCTTCCTGTCCAGCTTCCAGCCTTTGAACCAAGGCATCTAAACATGAAATCAAAATCAAATCATGTTTATTTATGAAGCGCTTTACTGACCAATGTGCTGGAAAAATTGCAACATTTTAAACATTTTGGTCATATTCGATTCAGGTGACGAGAACGTGGACATCCACAGGTTCATCCAGGTAACACACAGTCTCATGCGGAAAAGTTCAGAGCCCAGTATGGACGCGGGTGATTCGCAGGTAAGCACTTTAGTGCCCAACGTAACTGGTGCGGGCATGGGCACCGGTACTGTTCTAGTCAGCTTGAAAACAGTACCAGAGAGCCACCTGTACAAAGGGGAGGTGAACACTGGAGGTGCTTGCTCGGATGCTGAGGCCTATTTGGCCAGTGTTGGGGCTAGTATGCTCCAGTAAAGTGATCACAGACGTTTGGATTTACTTGGCTTTCTTTTCCCCCACCTTGTGCACTTGGAGCAGAGCCAGTTTAGAGACTGTGCTGGTCTGTCAAAGGAGGACGTCTGCTTGCAGTGGCCCAGGGTCCTGAAAGGTAAGTTGGTTTGCCCTCTCCATCCTCATCCATGATTAGTGTCTTACCTGCCTACTGCCACATTAATGTTTACATTTAATGTTACGGATGTTAGTGTGGGTACTAGCATTGTTTTTACCTAACAGTGTGGGGGCTGAGCCAGGATTTTAACATTAGTAAGACGAGCTTGGTAGGTGGGTGGTTAAGCTATGTTGTATTTTTGGTGCAGGCTGTGTGAAGAGGCGGCATTTGGTGTGAGCCTGGTTGTGGCGTGTCTTGGTGGATAGCTAGCAGGTGCAAGGTAGGCTTTGGGACTTGGCGTTTTGCAAGTAAGGCATTTGTTGGCCTTTTGGTTACGTTTTGTGGGAAGCTGATAGGTAGGATATCTTGATGTTTTGTGAAAAGTGCAGGTCCTGTTTTAGTTGCTTTGGCAGAGACAATTTTTGTTTCTGTGAATGACAGCTCATATGTATGTATTTTGTCCGGATGAGACATTTTTGGACACAGAGGATGGATGTTTTACACTGAGTGGATTTAGTCTTTGCCTATTTGAGAGAGATTAGGGGCGGCGAGGTCACTGTTGTTGGGTTAGTGCAGTTGACTAACCTGTTTTTTGGGAATCGAGGTCTGGATGCTCTGCATTGTTTGCAAATTGTTGCTACTAGGGTCAGTGAGATGACCGAAGGCTGTGACAGTGATGACAGTGCATAAAGTTTTGAAGCTGCTGAAGGCAGTGTGGTAGGCACTGAAATGTTGAACAGTGTAAGCTTGGTTAGCGCACCTACTAGAGATGAGTCGCTGTGTGAGGTGATGCCATGTCATTTCTCCGAAGCCCCTTTGGTCAGTCCCGTCAATATTCTGAATATTTCCCTTTGATCCTACAGCCCTAATTCAACATCTCTTTGCTCCTATAAAATTAAATCCTTTCTTCCGATGGTTCAATGTTCCAACCAAAGGCTATTTAGATCACATTCGTCACCTCGTAGTGTAAGCTAAAAGTCATAACATTAAATTTGGCATTGTTGCCACAAGTGATTGCAAGTACCTGCTGACAAATTTAATATCACTTCTCCTTCTTCCTCTTCTTTTTCTTGCATATACATATACTTCTTCTTGCTTCTATGCATACTGTAAGTATCTTGTGATATTAGAAGAGGTGAAGAAGGTGATCTAAATAGCCTTTGGTTGGAACATTGAGCTTTCGGAAGAATGGGTTTAATTTTATCGGAACAAAGAGATGTTGAATTAATGTGCTGTAAGATCAATGGGAAATTATCAGAATATTGCTGGGTCGGACCAAACTCATTCCTTTTGTGTTTCATGGGCATGGTTTCCTTTTCAATTATACATATACAGGGCAGGGTATATAAGGATGCCTTCCCTCCTTCACTTCAGCTTTGGCTCCTCTCTCACATTTTGACTAGACACCACTTTTGCACACACCACGCTACACCAACATTTCATACTTACTTACATTTGACCCACACGCATCTATACCCCTTTATACCCTTTATACCCCATTATTTTGACTCTATTTCTGTTCTTTAAAATAAACATAAAAAACGGTAAACCTTTGTGTGCCTCTTTTATGTTGCACCTAACGAGCCAGGCGTAACATAAAATTAAATATATGCATAGGCATGGTTTCTGACAAGTTGGGCTCTGATAAAGGTATGCCAGCAATTGGGGAACACTAAGAGCCAAGTTCAAACATCTGTTTCAATTTTTCTGTTTCAGAGCATCTTGACATGTGTAAGGAGATACGGGATGGAGGATGTGTGAGAGAGAGAGAGAGAGAGAGAGAGAGAGAGAGAGAGAGAAAGAGAGAGAGAGACAGACCCCTCAAACGTTCTTTTGAAAGTATCTTTTTTTTTTTTAACAGATTTTGCATTTGCATTGTTATGGGTCAGCTTTGACAAGGCATTTAAAGGTAAACTGTGTTGGATTTTGGTACCACTCAGATAAAAGGAAGTATTGCAGCCAAAGATGTTCAATGAGATCTATGACTGGCAATTCAAAATGGTTGATGTGCATAATTTGTCAATAATCACACAGGATCTTTAAAGCTACATCGCATCGTTTCTGGAAATAAGCTCATTTTACACCTCCCCTTGAATTGAATACTTTAATTGAGAATTTTTTCCTATACTAGCTAGCTGGCACCATAGGATTTAATTATATAGGCCGGCTTTGAGGTAGAATTCTCAAAGAACAAATGGAACTACAGGAGAAAGACAAAACTCACTTATTTAACTCAAGGGGAAGTGTACAATCACAACGTTTACATGATGTTGTTCATTCAGAATTAATAATTCAGAATGTAATAGTTCCGTTGAGTTTACTTTGATCTTTCATTAAATTCCGAATTAGTGTTTACATGATATTTTCAAAGTGGAATTAATCTTTATTCAGTAAAGTGAGTTCATTCCGAATTAAATGTGTCATTTAAACTTAGTGAATGATCTAATTTCCAGAAATGGTGCGGCATCGCTTTGAATCATGCCAATGAAAAGCCAATTTGGGTTTGCCAAGGCACCAGCCGATGGTACTCACATTGGAGGACGACTCCAGCATGTTGTCTCCGTGCCAGCCCGAGATGGGCACGAATGGCACTCCGGCGGGGCTGTAGCCGATCTTCTTGATGTAGGCGCTAACCTCCTTGACAATCTCCTCATAGCGCTTCTCGCTGTAGGGTGGCTCTGTGGAGTCCATCTTGTTCACCGCCACGATCAGCTGTTTGACGCCCAGCGTGTAGGCCAGCAGGGCGTGCTCACGCGTCTGCCCGTTCTTGGAGATACCGGCCTCGAACTCGCCCACGCCTGCAGCCACTATCAACACGGCACAGTCTGCCTGGAGACAGGGGGATGATCCATGTTAAAGGACCACTTCAGTCAATTTCAATATGCTGTTGTATTGCTCACGATACCCTTGACTCGTCAGTACCCGCTGATGCCACATTTTTTGGCTCAGCCCTTTTCGAGATATGAGCTATTCTAATGGGGGCAGCGTTTGTTTACATTTTTTTTTTAATGAACATAGGCCAACTCAAAATATTTTCCCAAAACGTATTTGCTAGTTGTCTGCTGATGTTGTATAACCTTTTGGATGTTTTTGGCAATAAATAAAAACTGTTTTTTTATGTAAACAAAGCGCTGCCCCCATTACAATGACCAGGATCTTGGAAAAAGCTGAAGAAGAAGGAAAAAAAAACCTCAGGTACTGACAAGTCCAGGGTAGTGTGAGTATTACAACGGCATGATTGAAATTGACTGAAGTTATCCTTTAATACATGGCCTATGTTATTATTTCATGTCTGTCCATTCTTGGAAATGCCCACCTCTAACTCGCCAACGCCCACCGCCACAATGAACAACACACAGCCCACCTATAGTGTTCAGGGTTTAGGTGGCGGACATTGGATTTATATTTCACTTGATGTAAGCAATACCATTATAGTTCTTGTCATTATGGATTGGATATTAGTTTTAAAATATGGTAACACACAGCACAGTAAGCCTAGTGCCACAGTCACAAAGCTTAGCACCTAGCCGATGCAGGGATTTTTTTATGCACGCTGAGATAGAATATTGGACCTTACATACTGCAATGGCTTTGGAATATTGGCATTGCCTTTGGCACACAGACACATGATCCTCGTGTTGCAGAATAAACAGATATTTGTGGTTCTGAATTACCCCAATTGTGACATAAACCCTACACAAAGTTATATCAATAATGACATCCAGAGAAGACTGATGATCCAGACACTGTGCAGATGCTGGCATGGCATAGGAGCCTGATCCTGGTCCTACCTGTGAGGTCCCTGTGATCATGTTCTTGATGAAATCCCTGTGGCCAGGAGCGTCGATGATGGTGATGTAATACTTGTTGGTCTCAAACTTCCAGAGGGAGATGTCAATAGTGATACCCCTCTCCCTCTCAGCCTTCAGTTTGTCCAGGACCCAGGCATACTTGAAGGACCCCTTGCCCATCTAGAAACACACACACACACACACACACACACACACACACACACACACACACACACACACACAGACACACACAAGAGATACATTTGCACGTGCATGGGTGGACACAAACACATACGCACGTACTAATGCACGCTGACACACACACACACACACACACACACACACACACACACACACACACACACACACACACACACACACACACAGTGAGAGAGACAAACAAATAGACAAACAGACAGACACACAACACAAGGTGCCCCTTTGCCAACTGAAAGCTCAAAGACAGCAGACCTGCTGAGCGCTGTAGTTTCACACTGTACTGCTGCGCCATCTAGTGTCCAAAAGAGTGTCATGCCTTTGTTTACAGTTGTCTATGCCATGATGTTGCTGTCATCACATGGAAAAAAGTTGTCTTTGTTACCCACTGGCACATTGAATTATACATGTCATACACTTCTGGTGGCAAGATAACAATAGATATTAAAATAAAAACCACAAACGTGTGGCAAATAAGTCCTTCAATTTTTTGTCAAAACACTTAAACAAATTAACTTTTTTTTCATTCTGGCCATTCAGAATCCAATCAACCTCCCCATTGCTTTGACATTAAATTTGCACAGCAATTATTGAATAATTTATTTGTGTTGGGCTAGTAAATATGGGTCTACATGTATTTGCACAGTCTCAAAGCAATTTAACACTCACAGAATGCGCTCATGGGAGGAGAGGAAAGGATGATTCTAAGGGCCTAGTACTGATAGGGGGCCCTTTGATGGGCTACTTAATCATATAGTTGAAAGTATTACCTTGCTGAATCTGAAATATTTCATTAGGCCCAATATCTCTAGCGCCCCTGGGTGTTTGTATTGTCTGGTGTCCAGGGCTAAACTGGGCCCAAAACACCGGCCTGGGCATTTTTGGTTTAGCTACTGCCTTGCTAATAGGCTAATAGCCTAATAGGCTCAGTCCATTCTATTCTGAAGTTGGACAAATGGGCCAATACCTCCAAATTGTGGGCCAGTCCCTAAGAAAATATAGCATTGACAGCTGAGGACTAGAGGCCCACTGGGCATGGCCATACTGTAACTACCATTGAGGACAAAGAGGTCATGTCCTCAGTAAAAAAAAATTCTCAGGAATGTCAAATTTATCTATGATGAAAATGGATCTATGATCAACAATGATACATTTATCCTCAAGACAGTGATTGATGAAAATGAACAAGAGTTTGACTGAAGAGTTTGAAGCATTCTAGATGTACAGTATGCAGTAGGCCTACAGCACACAGTATTTGACCTCTGTATTTGAAAATGTCTCGTTACGGCCCTGCCACTGGGGAAATACCATGTATGCCAGATTTCTAATCCAGCCCTGCTGACGTCATCTTCAAGGTCGGAAGGCCTCACCTCGGCTGCCTCCTTCTCAAACTTCTCGATGGTTCGCTTGTCGATGCCGCCGCACTTGTAGATGAGGTGGCCAGTGGTGGTGGACTTGCCCGAGTCCACGTGGCCAATGACCACAATGTTGATGTGGATCTTCTCCTTCCCCATGGCGGACGAATGGTCACAGAGGGCAGGCCCTCACAAACAAACACTGCACTGCTGACAGAGGAAAAGCAGGGTGTGGCAATGACTACATTTGAACAAGTCGGAAGAAGGGTCCATTGACCCAAAATGTCATTAAAAAGTGTGAGCACAAAAATCGTGGTTAAAGCAGACTTTTGTGTCTTTGTGGTCCTACTCCCATGTCAGATGCTTGGATGTGTTGCCCTTTATTAACCACATTTGCAACACATCACAATAGACTGGTGTCTTCTCATAGATATATGTTTCACTATAAGACTGCTGAATTTGTATGGACCAAAGGTCTTCTGGGTGGCTTTATTCTGATTACCCTGCAGCCCAATTTTGGCTCTTGTCCAGGCAAATCTCGAAACAGTCCAGGTAAACAAAGCAAGCCTGTATATTCACAATACATGATTTTGTACACATTATGCATTTCACTGTAAGGCTGCTGAATTTGTATGGATGAATGTCCTCTATGTTAATTTATTCTGATATGCAGCCCATAGTTGGCCATTGTCCAGACAAACCATCATCAAGCTTCAAAATAGTCCAAGTAAACAAACTGTGACAGTATATTCACAATACGTGATTTCAAACACATTACATATTTCACTGCAAGACTGCTGAATTTGTATGGACTAAAGATCTTCTGGGATGGTTTATTTTGATGCCCAGCCACCCATGTTTGGCTCTTGTCCAGATAAATCCATTACCAAGCTTGAAATACGCAGTCTGAATAAACAAACTGATACTGAGACTGTATTCTACGTGCACACCACAAGGACAGTGACAAAAACACATTTTCATCAGCTGTCACAGTGAGAAGATGCTGAAAGGGAGAGACTGCATCGAATTGGCCCACCCTGAATAGAATAGGGCAGTGGCTGGCATCATTATCGTCTAAACGCTGAGAGGCATTAAAGTGCACTGCTGGTACGGCATCTGGATGGACACATTGATTGATTTAGTGTTCATTTCACACCAGCAGACAAAGCAGAGATGCTGTTGTTTATGCTTCATCCAGTACTCAGGCAGAGACAATTGGGCCATAGCAATACATACAGGCCAGAAACTGGAGACTGCTGTTTCATTCCTGAAGGCTCTACAGTCTCAACACCTTTACAACACTAACATCCAGCCTTAACAAAGTAAAAAAGAGACCAGACAGGTCTTTTGAGGGAGAGAAATTCCCTGAAATTCACATGGCCAAGTTACACTGGCCTATATCCCTATGCCTCTCCCAACTGTCATTATATAACTACGAACCAAAACATTGGCGACTGGAAAAAAAGGATATGTCAACTGGCATGATGAAAACATGCAAGACTTGCCGTTTATCTGTCAGAGAGCATGCCTGTTGCCCAGCTGTGTCTAGACAACATATCATATATACCCTTTTAGGTATACAAATCTGACAGAAACATTGATCATTTTCGGCAAATAATTAGTATGCATCTCTGGCCTTACCTGCAGCTGATACCTCGAGCAGCTCTGACTGCTGTCTCCTGGCCCGGTGTCCTCGCTGCACCTTACCAAGTGTGTTGCAGCCAGGCAGCCTCCAAATTTCTGCATGCGCAGTGAATACACCCCAAACTGTCACACACACATACCCATACACACACACACTCTCTCTCTCTCTCATCTACCCTCCCCTCTCTGCCACAGCAATGCGGTAGAGTGGTGGTGGGGAGAAAGACACTGCAGTAGCAAAGTCAGTGCAGGCCCAGCTGCATCAGATCCGGTCTGGATGAGTGAAGGGGAAGATTAAGCGAGATGGGGATGGAGGACGAAAAAAATGGAAGTAAGCACTGCACAGCACAGCACAGAGGGAAGTGGAGGAGCGGAGAGAGGGAAAGCAGAGACAAACATGACTCAGCAGCAGAAATCATTTGGACGAAGGCTGATGGAGGAACCTTTGAGGTCAAATCAGATTAATGAATAGCAGGTTGCATTGCCCACTGTATAAATAAACAATACTATTGTTTACAATACACATATACTGTGGATATTACATTTATTACTACTTCCTTGATGTAGTCTTTGATTAAAAGTATATTCCAGTTGCAGCGTAGGTGCAGCCAGCTAATGAGATCACCCATACAATCATGAGCTCTCTAAGCTCAGCAGTAGTGAGGTGATACAGCATGTTGCATTTCCTTTGTCAATCGGTGCATTTCCAAGAACAATCCACAAAGCACACTGAGTGAAAACTGCTGCATCTCAAATTACGTTTGAAAAAAAAAAAAACGTTGCAATTATTAATGCTCTGAGGTTTGTGTCAGGTGCTGCTGACACTGAACTGAAGAGGCAGTCTGAGCACAACAACAAAAACAAAACAAGATAATGAACAGCTGATGCCACTGACGTATTCAGTGCCAATGGCTGATGCAGTCGAATCAGGCCCTCTTAGGTGAATTACCCAGGTACTGAGGACACCTATGATTTCGTAGATGCAAATGCAACTCACACTGGTTCTTTATGTCTTAGCATTATGACACATAAGCTTCTCTGCATAGTACCATTGGAACAATAAGGAGACAACTGGTTGTGCACATTGGTATACAGTATGTTTCTTTAAGAGTTCATTTGACAGCAGAAGAAGACCCAGTTCGGTTAAAACTACTGGAAGCTACACAAGTGTGCAGACACTTTCCTTTGGGTCATGCTTCTTTATCCTGCACCTCATAACTTAGAGCATGTGGCATACGGTAGGCCTACGATTTCTTTTAAATGCAACGTGTATAAAGGAGGAAACAAATAGCCATTCCAAAGATGATTTTAATAAAGGCATAGTCAACCTTTAAACACAATGGGTAGGCAGAATAAGTTAAAAAAGAAAGAAATCATTCATAAAAAAGGCACAAAAAAAAAGAGCTGCAATTACCCAAAACATAAAACGTTACCATTAGCAATTCTACATTTTTAACACATCTCTAGGCTATCTTTTGGACAGGACAATATCCAGACATTCTTTACAAACAGAAAACATCTCGTTGCGCTACACGAACTCACAAGCTGTGTACTGGCAATAACTAGCTGCCCATATGCAATCACAGCTCGCAGTACTATTCAAACCCGACAGGGACTCTGACACTTACTTCTTGTTAATTAATGGTATTATGAAAACAGAAAAAAGGTTAGTGCAGCTGCGTGTGACAAACATGACCAATTGGAGCTCTATATGGGTGGACAGCCACACTACACATAGGGAATTAAAAAAAAACATAAACAGATTTTAAAAACACAAAACACATTACAGAATAGGACCAGGGCCACTACACTATGCTTTGATTGAGCATGGCCTTTGTGACTTAACAAGCTTGCTTCAAACTCAAGAAGCTGAAGATCACCACCAGCGGGTAATAGTCTAGAATAGATCCTTCTGTTGTATAGTTCATTGCTAAAACAAGGAGAGATGGTCACCAGTTTTTTTAGATTCTTTTGAGTCAGCTTTCAGAAAAGAGGACCAGCAATCCAAAGCGTAATAAAATGGCATTAAATTAACAAGAAAGCTTCAAATCTCCAGGTAGGAAATTGCAAAATGGTGTCCTTGATGAATGTGAGCCAGTTCCATATTTCCAAGACAAATCAAATGTTCCCAAGCAACCCAGACTGACGCAAAGATCTCCCATGTCCTGTTTCTCTGGTCAAGCATTTCTCCAGTGGTTCTGCCAGCTTGCCATGGACGGTTCTCCATTTTCAACCTTTAGAACATCTTTTAGATTTAGAACATCAATTCTCAATGACCCTTCACAAGGGTTAGACAGGTTGTGAAACCTCTCCAGCGTTTATCAGTTCCTCTGCTCTTCTTTTTCTTCAACAGCCAACAGACCTGTTGCTCCAGCAAGCCAACCCCATGTTCTCCATCTTTTCTCTCCCCTTTATTTCTCTCTCTCTTCCCGCACACAACTTCGTCCTGACACTTGACGTTCCTTTATCTCCGGCTTTCGGGGTTTATAACGTCCATCGTCGTGGAGGCCACCCATCCATCGCTGGGAGGGAGGGTGGACGGCACGGCAGCTGACCCGGCGACAACACCTTACGTCCGCCGGCGCTTCACCCCGCCGGGGCTGGAGGGGTTGCTGGAGCTGAGCACCTTCTCGGTGGCCCGGTTCCTCTTCCTCTTCTCCCCCACCACCTCCTTGGGCTGCGCGGCCGCCTCACCCTGGCCCCTCTCGGGCCGCTCGCGCCCCCCCTCCTTCTCCCGGACGCTCGGCTTCTCGGTCGCTGTCTTCGTCGAGGAAGAGTTGCTGCCTGACAAGATGGGAAAACAAGAAGAAGAAGAGAGAGAGGAAGGAGGGGCAGAAGGAGGGAGGGAGGGAGGGAGGGAGTAGACAGGGGGCGACAGAACCAATTCAGAATGATTTGATGAACAACATTATCTGTCTATGCTTTAGACTCAGGTGGCTAGTCTGAGATTAAGAGTATTATTTGCTGGGGGTAAAAATCGTAGCATTCACACATTTGACATGTCAATCCCAAAATAAAACAAAAACAGTTGGACTTGACATGCCAAATTGAACACCAATTCAAATGTAGAAAATTTGTTTGTTTGTTTTTTTTAATGACCAACACGACAATGTCAACGAGTACAAAAAGTAATTTGGTTGTCTGTCAGAGCAGAGGGTAGTGCTTCAACGACTCCAGCTTCAGACAGAACATTTGAGATTCCTCCAAATTCACAGTCAGAGAAAAAGAGAGGGGTGAGAGCAACATTGTGCTTGTACAACCTCCTTGTTCATAGCATCCCAACTGCTGGAGCATCCCTTCGGAGACGGAGACGGAGACGACAGGAGTCCAAGAAGGGACGCAAAACCCACCAATGTGCTTCAATGCATGCAGGACAACACCTATGACTTCACATGTTAGTGAGTTTCATACATGTTGCCCTGCATAACATCCAAATGCTCAACACCAATGCTTCATTCAAATAAAAGCAATCAAGGGAGGGTATCTGTTGCATAAAAACGGAAGAATAACACATTCAGCGAGATGCAGGCCCATGGTCCTCATGGAGCCCATGGATACAACGGTCAATCAAGGCATAAAAAAGACAAAAGTCAACAGATGATCTGGGATAAACACCCCTTTGCTGTGGAAGTGTTAGCCATGGGAGAAACGGGTTAGAAAGGGTTCGCATCGTTCGACTGGCTTTACTGGGCAGACTCTACCTCAACTAGCCACCACCAAGAAACATGCCACGACACACCTTAAGGTCCCCTGACCTGCTCCCTCGCAAAGACAAATACCAACTGATCTCATGAACATAAGCATGCCATGCTTTTTTAAATATATATATACACATGTACATACAATGACAAGGACGTTATTGTTTTTCTTTTTCTAGCCAATCTGCATGTAGAGAAAATGGTGGAGAAGAAATGAGAAGCAAAGAGAGAAGAGGACTAGATGATGGAGACAAAAGCATGAGAGAGAGAGAGAGAGAGAGAGAGAGAGAGAGAGAGAGAGAGAGAGAGAGAGAGAGAGAGAGAGAGAGAGAGAGAGAGAGAGAGAGAGAGAGAGAGAGAGAAGAAACAGAAAGGCACACACTTAGAAGTTGTGTGTGTGTTCTGTGATGTTGCCCTACAGAGGTCTCTGGTCTTTAAACAAGGTCAAGTTGGAGTTTTTGGGAACAGAGCAGAAGTGTTCTTCTGTCCATACCTCTCAATATCCTGGCCAGCCATACTGGGACCCAGACCTTTGAAAATGAGACACAAATGACCAGTGTGAGGGGCGTCAAATGGACGCGTGTGCCATAAAGGGGAAGAGAACGTTCCAGAAAAAAAAAAGAGATGCAACGTCGCACCAAGCTCAACTTTGTTTCTTTGCTTTGTTTGATTGTTTTTTCGCTTATCATCAAGTATGCATATTAGAAGGACCGAAAAGGGTAGGACAGAAAAGGGGGAAAAAACACATTAAGTGATTGATATGAGGTTGAGAGGAAAGTAAAAGGCAAAAAGACCTTCTTCATGCACAGCAGTTGGTTCATTCTCCTCTTTGAACTCCTCCTTCACGTCATCTTCTGAGCGCGGCTTTCCTGTTCAAATGACAAACACACATGTCAATCTTGATCTTTTCCACTGACTGAAATAAATGTGCAGGTGTTTAAAAGAAGATGGCTTACCTCCTTCCTTCACGTCTTGAATGATCTCATCAGGTAGCGCAAAGGCTTTTTCAGAATTAGGAAAAGGCAAGATTTCAGACTCATGCTGAAATGAACAAATTAACATCATAAGAAAGGACAACGTTAAGGAAGACAGATAAGTCTGAATTTCAGGGATTGGACTAGCAAAAGGCCAAACAAGCGGGAAAATAGAGAGCAGAGAGAGAGCACATTGTGGGTGTTGTTGCCACATCGTCACACAGACCTGTTTACAAACAGTGTATGCATTTTTTTTCAGGCAGGGTATCAGAAATTCTTGACAAATGGGGGGGGGGCACGAAAAGCACAAACAAAGGGAAAGGTGTGTGTGTGTGTGTGTGTGTGTGTGTGTGTGTGTGTGTGTGTGTGTGTGTGTGTGTTGCACTCTCACAAGAACCCCGGACGATTGGCGCTGTGCGTCAGCCTCCAGAGCTGGTGTGTGCATGTGGGAAAGTGTGTGTGTGTGTGTGTGTGTGTGTGTGTGTGTGTGTGTGTCTATAAATATATAAAATGCACCTTCTCACATGAACCCCTGACAATTGGCGCTGTGCGGCAGCCTACAGAACTGGTGTGTGAATGTGGGAAGGTGTATACTGGATGTGTGTACGTACGCTTTGCGCTATACAAATACAGGTTGTACAGTTTATGTGTAGAGCGTAAGATTAGGCCTACAGTGAATACTTACCAGCGCTTGCATGTCATACATGGTGCTAAGGTGCTCCCAGATGACTTTCGAGGACACCTGTCGACCAAGGTTCTGACTGAACTTGTCCCTTATGCAGATCATGTGAAAGTGACGGTTCACACCTGTGTAACAGACATGATGTATTTCAACAAAAGACATGGTCGAGACATTATTGCTTATCATAAAATGACATAACAGAATAGCCAGCTATAATACTGCCATATGCAATACGCTGCATAGAGTACAACGTGCAGTCGATGAACAGAGGAGAAATCGCTGCCTGATGCAAGGCATGTCTGGAATAGGTGATGAGGGGTTAGATAAAGATCATACAGCTGGGCGAGATATCTTTTGATAGGACAGCAGCTAAAATGGAATATGTTGCTTGAATTTAACAGATAGCGAGCTGTCACCTCGACTGGACTAGCCTGCCTGCAGTGTTGGGTGGTAAACATTTATGTCTGAGTTTCCGATGCAGTTAAGTCTCTTCATGGATGTTTCACTTCGAGCAACAAAGTAACATCTGTCGTTACAGCAGAACAAATAGATAAGACTGCAGCTCATTCCAAAGCCTGACGCTAGTTGTCCAATGTGCTAACTTCCATTGCTGTCACTACACTAAGTTCACCTCACGATTGAACGTCTTCAACTAACTTCTACCCTATGTATATTATTTTGCTGCATGTGTTTGTGTTATTCAAGGGTCTTCTAGTGAGCAATTCTTCATATCGGCCGAAAACGTTAACCTAGATTACAACAGTCTGGGACTGGAGTCTGTCTCTCGTCTGGTTTGTTAGCTACTTAGCAATAGCTAAATGACTGCAGGGGCCTAGCTAGTCTTTAGCCATTTCAGAGATTCGCTTACCAACGGGTTTGTGACCCAGCATAGCATGGAAAAGGCATACTTCCACCTCCTGGTTCCATATTACCGACTCATCAGTAGGACCAAGGCCAGAATCAGCCTGTTTCTCGTCCGCGGGAATGGCCTCGGCTTCCCCCATGTTCCTGACACAAACAATGCACTCCGCTGCAGCAGGCAGCAAGCAACCGGTAGGCACTTTTTACAATTGCGCTGGGGTCAGGCATACCGGAAGTTCTTTAGTGCCGCAGTGCGCAGACTCAGGGACTTCAACTACAAAACACACAACGAAACTGTAATCTTTTTCGTTTTAGCCATCTTTTTAGTTCTTTTTAGACAGGATTTTCACAGATGACACGTTGTCACTTACTCTGGAAGTATTTTTAATTTTTATTTTTTTAAATAACAAGTCAATTTTTAAGCGCACGTAACTTTACATACCGGTTGAGCAGTCGTCTTGGTTTCCCTGCGTAAATAACCACTTCACAGGCTTCACATCGCAAAGCTAAGCGGTGTCACTGTTCATTATAAACTTACTGTCACATCGCAAAGCTAAGCGATGTCACTGTCCATTATAAACTTACTGTTACATAAATTAGTCTCGTTGTCGTCGTCCATGCAATTAAAACTCTGTGTAGGCTAGGCCTACGTGATGCAGGTGAAGTGACTGAGTTCAATGAACACTGTTAGGCACAAAAACTGAATGTGTGATAAATGGAAAATTGGGCTAATCTTTGGATTAAATCATTATGAAAAAATTGAAATAACTCCTTGGCTTATGCAATGAGCCATAGGCTATCATGGGCATTGTCATTACACATCATAAGTGCTTTACCTTTGGTTTAGGCCTGGTAGGCCTATATAAAGACATGTCTGCATAATCACTGACTCTTAATAGGAGGGTTAGGCCTATTGATTGATTCAATAACAATATTACATTTTAATGATGACTTGCAAAACAAATTAATCTTTAAAAAAATATATATATACATAGATAGGCCTACATGCTACACACATATTAACAAGTTATTGACTAAATCATTTAGGAAGCATTATTTTAAAAGAAATACTTTATTGGGTCCATTCAGTTGTTAAATTCAACAATCGTGGTCATAAACACATTTTCATTTTCATTGTCATCGCACCACCCCCTCTTTTCTGCAATTCACAGACAGACAGACAGACAGACAGACAGACAGACACACACACAGACAGACAGACAGACAGACAGACAGACAGACAGACAGACACACACACACACACACACACACACACACACACACACACACACACACACACACACACACACACACACACACACATTTTAAACATATATATATACATATAGATCAGATGTCTAGTCCCATTCAGGCTCAACTCAATATAGGGCCTACATCTACAACTAGGCCTTCTTACAATAGGGCTGTAATATTGAGGCAGAAGTACCATTAAGGGAAATTCAGAAAACGTAGTCAAAGGACAGAAGGCGGATCAGGATTACCAGGGCAGGAGAGCAGTAGTTGTCGAACGGGTCCAGGTCAAGATCGGGAAGTCAGGCAGAACAGGTTCGGGTTCAGGTATGGTTTGGGGTGTCAGGTACAGCAAAATCACACAGGCACACACAAACCAACATACAGACACAGATAAACAGACAAAAACACACAGACAGACAGAGAACCAAGCAGGCAGACAGAGAGAGAGAGAGAGAGAGAGAGAGAGAGAGAGAGAGAGAGAGAGAGAGAGAGAGAGAGAGAGAGAAAACCAGGTAAGCAGGCACAGAGGGCGAGACAGAGAAAGAGAGAGACTGACAGAGAGTGAGAAAGACAGAGAGAGCAAGATAAAGAGAGCATACCATGACACTTTACTCAATAGTGGTGTTGTAGTTTCTCCTCATCACCTCGGCATGGTGCCCAACCCTGTTGGTAAATGGGTTTTTCCTTGGTGCCCTGTAAACAGGAAGGCTTGCCAATTGCTGTTCCGGAGATCCTGCCCTTCTCCTTTTTTTGGGTATTTGGTCAGCATCAAGGGGTAGGCCTACACAGTCATCACGGGGAGTATACTGCTGGATCTGGTGCTGCAGATCTTGAAGCTGGGATTTAAGGGCTCTTAGATTCTCCTCGTCCTGGATGTTATACGTGAGGTTCGTAATCTCCCTCAGCAAACTCCCACACTCAGTGCGCAGTTGTTTGACGCAATGCTGCCTCCTTGCTGGTAGGTCACAATACACCGGTGATGGTGGTGGTGACTGTGATGGTGATGGTGGTGACTGTGATGGTGATGGTGGTGACTGTGATGGTGACGGTGGTGACTGTGATGGTGACGGTGGTGAAGAAGTAGAGGGAGTGTGGGGTAATTGGCTGCCACTGATGTCGTCCTCCCCCTCACCTGGCAAGCAATGCCCATCAAGACTCAGCAAGGGGTTTTCCCTGTAGGAGGCATGCAGCTTCTCCCATCCCCATTCTTTGTTTTTTAGGAATATGGCACAAAAGTGCTTGCATGGCAGCTTGCTTCTCCTCCAGTCCATGCAGGTGCAGGATGGGGCATCGGTGTTGCAGCCAAAATCTACGGTGTGGTGGCCATTCCCGTGAGATGCGCTCTTGATATTAAACAAGCCATCACCCACCGGAACAATTTCGTCTGTGTGGTACTCGGCCTCTGTCATGCGTTCCATGATGTGGGTCACCACCCCTCGTGGCCTGTTGTGGAGGAAGCCGGGCATGACGGTGTTATACCGGCGGTATGCTGAAGAGTACGCCACATTCAGCTGTACATACCTAATGGACAATAGAAATGAAGAAATGTATTTGATATCTTTAGAGAAATGCATGAACATTCATTTATTTATCTATAACGTATATTATACATTTGTAAGCATACATTTAGATCTATAAACTTTTGCAGGTGCTGGTTACTATTCAACTCACTTCTGATAGGACCTCGGGAGGAAAGTTGTGTATATGGGTCTTGTCTCACACCTCTAAACAAGTTTGCGCAGGTTCCCACTTCAGCTCCTTCTCACTGCCTGTCCCCCCACACCTCACACGTGGTGTGTTAGTAGAGCAAACTAGTGTGAGCTCATCGTCTCGTTCATATTTGTGGCCGACTTTATATCCCAGGTCCTGTTGACCAACAATCTTCAGAGCAGTTTTAACCAGACGCCTTAGCTTGATTTTTAGCTGAACAGTTAAAATCCCATACCATGTTTGCATCCCATACTGGATCACACCTTCTAAAATCATTTGGAAAAATAAAAACACAAGCCTTACCTTAAAAAGTACATCCTTTGTTGGAGCTTAGTACAGAGGCTCTCTATGTGGACATGCCATGCCATGCCATGTTAGTGTACTGTCCATGAAGACACCAAGGTATTTGTAGGAGGAAACCTGACATGGGGGTGTCATGTATCAGTACTGGGCTTGTGTTAGAGATTGCTCTTGGGTCAAATATCATTTCCTGGGTTTTACTGACATTGGGTATCACACCAGTCAACAAACTGTTTTATCTCTGAGTGGTATGATGCTGTATCCTGATCTTGTGTGTGTGTGTGCTCACACACTCATTCGTGTAAATGGTGAAGCTGAAGACACTCACTCACACACACACACACACACACACACACACACACACACACACACACACACACACACTTGTGTAAAGACAAGACAATAAACATTTTCTACAATCCTATTATTGGTCAATGTTTATGTCACATTTTTGCAGTTTGCATTTTAGCAAGCAATAGACAACTGAGCAAGCCTTTAGTGTAAGCGGATGGAGTACAACAATAAAGGGAAGGAAACCATTTCATGACTCAAGAGTTAATGCTGTGTAACAGTTTGTAAATAGTGTGGATGAAAAGTAAACTATTTTTTTACATGTAAATCTTGATGTTCTGTGTGGATTTTTCCTATTTCAGTGGTAATGGTTAGGGAGTTGGACTGTCGATCAGAGGGCAATGGGTAGGATTACTGTCACCTTGCTAATTGAACCATCACACTTCACTTTACTGGTGCAATGTGCCACGAATGAAGATTGGCCAACAGGCTGGTAGGCTTACACTTCAGACTAAACTTCCCAAACTAAAATGACAGGTGTCTCAATTATTTGCAGGTGTTATAATGTTGTAACATGACACAAGGTAACATGGAAAGTAATTAAGACAACTTTATTTTATTACAGTGTGTTTATTTACCACCTTTATAGAAGTGTGTTGTTATAGTGCATAACACCATCAGTACACTGCAGGCTTCATTGGATTTGAAATACAGTACAGCACGTAGAGCCATAGCCGACAGCTTCCCACCTTTGTAACTTTAAAAAAAGGCAAAAGATTACTAATATTAATTTCAGTTTTAGTGAAAAAATAAAATGCACCTTTTCATGCTGCGTTCATGACATTAAATATCTGGCTAAAGCTACATTAGTAGCTAGCTATTTAAAACGAGTCTCAGATCAGACAGACGGGGATAAACGACACAATTCGTGTAAATCTCTAACTCTTTAATCAAGTGTGGAATTTAAATCTGTATGATACCGTGCAGCCAAAAAAAAGCAGAAGCAAACGATGTAGCCTAATTAGAAGGTAGTTGTCTCAAAGTGCAATCCAGCGATAGCCGCCATTGCGAAATCAAAACAAAGTGCGTCCGTCGTGATGTCACTTCCGCTCTTGACCCCAGCGCAATTGTAAAAAGTGTCTACCGCAAGCAACCCGTCTGGACTGCAGACACAGGAAATTATTTTAGTACTGGGAAACAGCGCCCTCTGTCCAAAAAAAAGTGTTATGGACTGCCATGACTGTCAATTTCATAGTCTAGGCAGGATTTCTGAAAAGGTGCTTATTTAAGGTCCTGAAGGCAAATCATGTTAATTTTCGGCATACAACTGATTTAGCGGTATTCAAGGGTGCTGAATCCAAATCTGCCGTATGACGGACGCAAAAATGTAGGCCTACCGAAATGCCTCAAACGGGCAAAATCCAATAGGCTATGGCCGCCGCCACCGTGTTAAAATCCTGCAATCACTTTTCTTTTGGACTAAATAAGGTATGAATTTGAAAATAGCACTTATTTTTATGTTTTCAGACATGGAGAAAGCCATTATGTCATCAGATTTAAGCTCAGATTGGAAGAAAATGCTTATGTCATTGGCTGGCAGCCATTTTAAAAGCAGAGAGCCTCATATTGTCAGCGATTTTTAAATTTTTTACTAATCTTTCAAGATCCACAGAAAAAATGCTCTTTGTCTCTGTGAACACAAATACAACAGAAAACAGCACTGAACTGTCTACTTGCACCTGAAAAAAGAAGTTTGTATCTCCCTTTTTCCATTCTTTAGTTATGGGCAGTAGAATATGGGATGACACCACAAAAAAGCACTGATTTTTGACCCCAAAATACTGCACTTCTCACTGCCCATATTTTTGCTTTAAGGACATATTGTCTTTGATAGTGTTCATGTTTGATATACAACATTTTCAGGGGGTTTGAAGGGTGCTTAATGCCTTTAATTCCCATAGTACATCAAAATGAAGGAATCCAATATGGCCGCCGTCACCAGTATGTAGCATTAGGTTTTCATACAGGGAGAATTCATTTCCATACTCAGATTTAACATAGATATCAAAGGAAATTATTTCAGTGTGGTCTGAATTCATGATTGCAACAGGAGCATAGGGTGACATCACAAAAAAACAATATTTTTTGACCCCAAAATACTGCACTTGTCTCAACCCACATTTTTGCTTTAAGGACAAAGTGTCTTTGATAGTGTTCATGTTTGATATGCAGCATTTTCAGGGGTTTTGAAGGGTGCTTAATTCCGATATTCAAATATGCTGTGTAGTAGGCTCAAAAACCTCTTTAGGCCTACCTCAAAATGAATTAATCGAATATGGACGCCATCACCAGACAAGGTGGACTCTTAATTACATTGTAGCTATAGGTTGTCATACATGGAGAATTAATCTCCATACTCAGATTTAAGATTAGAATCAAAGGACATGATTTCAGTATAGATTGAATTCATGTTTACAAGTGACAGTTGACTTTCATGTCAATAAGCTGTTCATTTGAATGAAAATGTTTTCTCTACTTCCACTTTTATTTTAATGCTTATTATAACATGATGCAATATGTCCACCTCAATCCACCTCTTCCATTATGAGACAAATTTACACACATAGTAAGTCTGAATGTGCCTAAATATAATATGCACATCTACATTTTTTGCATTAGGAATTCATTGTTTGCCGATTTTATTGTGGCGCTTACATTATATCTTTGAATGGTGGAAAGGTGAAACGTGGATCAAAACAGATTATGTTATTGTGAGGAATTTACTTGATATAGGCCTATGTTAACTCATTCCCAACCATTAGGCCTATCAACCTCCTCCTCTCCAGTGATTTGGCAGGACACACAATATCATGCACTGCATGGCACTTTTGTTGCAAATGCAACAAAAGCAAAGTAAAACATGACGTTTTGCAATGATCAGTCCTATCTAATTCAGATGTCACATGGTCACATTATCAAATCTCTATTTTGAGTCAGGCCCACATACCCCTTCCTATTCTCCTGCCAGTCACCGAAGTGGGATGGGTGGTATTGGACAGGGCTTTAGTCCCACTGCTCCTGTATCTGCCACTTATACATGGGTTCTCATTGTTTATCAACACAATGTTATGAAGAGGGGCAAGACACTGGCAGCCAACCACGTGAGCTAATTTTTTTGACAGACAGCGGTTTCCAACAATCAGAGGCGGAGTTGTGCACGGCTAGGTTCGCAGTCAGGTTATAAACAAAATTTAGAACCCATGTATAGACTTTAAACTGGCCTAGTTAAAATATACTGGAATGTACATCTGCAGTGTATCAATAACGGTGCTCAGTTGGAGAGAGAGAGACAAGGGCAGGCAGAAGAGCAAGTGGTAGTTTTAAGGTGCCTCCATTTTGTCCTAAGCCCTTTTTGGGAAAGGGTGGCCGGTGTTCTGACAAACGGTCCTACATTGTAATTTTATCCTACGGTAGGATATTCTGTCAGACATGTCTGTTAAACGGTCCTACATCGCCAAAGATAAACGTCAGACATGTTTGTTCAACAACTTATCCTGATTTTTCCGACCATTTCCTTCCCGCTTCCTGCAATCGCGTCAGATCAAACAACCGCCAGACCATGAATACGAAATGAAATGGTAGTAGGGATGGTCAGGACCAGGCTACATTTCTATGCCTAGGTACCTAAAAACTACCACTTGCTCTACTGTCCTTGGCTGTTGATGTCTTGTGTCGGGGGTGTCTGTGTCAGCGATATGTGCCACTAAGGTAATGTCATCAGCATACATTAAAAGTCATACTTTCTTTGTGACAGGCTCTGACTGTCCCACTAATGATCCTAGCCCTCTGGTGAAGTGGTTAGTGATTGCTTTATTGTTGGACAAATGTATATGCACATACAGGCACCCTCCTCTACTCTAACCAAAATTGTTTACTTGGTATACTAAGTTAACCTATTCCTAATCACCCCTCCTGGAGTTGCTGAATTGCAGCAACAGCTTGACTCCATGTACTCCATGCCACTTCTTGCAGATGCAGTGTTGGATGAGGCAAGCACAAGTTGTGATGTCTTTGTGTGCCTTGAGAATTCATGGGTTCTAAATTTTGTTTATAACCTGACTGTGAACCTAGCCGTGCACAACTCCGCCTCTGATTGTTGGAAACCGCTGTCTGCCAAAAAAAAATAGCTCACGTGGCTGGCTGCCAGTGTCTTGCCCCTCTTCATAACATTGTGTTGATAAACAATGAGAACCCATGTATAAGTGGCAGATACAGGAGCAGTGGGACTAAAGCCCTGTCCAATACCACCCATCCCACTTCGGTGACTGGCAGGAGAATAGGAAGGGGTATGTGGGCCTGACTCAAAATAGAGATTTGATAATGTGACCATGTGACATCTGAATTAGATAGGACTGATCATTGCTAACCGTCATGTTTTACTTTGCTTTTGTTGCATTTGCAACAAAAGTGCCATGCAGTGCATGATATTGTGTGTCCTGCCAAATCACTGGAGAGGAGGAGGTTGATAGGCCTAATGGTTGGGAATGAGTTAACATATATCAAGTAAATTCCTCACAATAACAAACTGTTTTGATCCACGTTTCACCTTTCCACCATTCAAAGATATAATGTAAGCGCCGCAATAAAATCGGCAAACAATGAATTCCTAATGCAAAAAATGTAGATGTGCATATTATATTTAGGCACATTCAGACTTACTATGTGGAGTCATTTCACGTGAAATCAGACACTTTGGGACCCGACCGACACGGATTTCAATCATACTTGGTGTGCCTTTTCAGTAGCAAGGTAGCACCCCAGAACTGCATTGGTTTGAATCTGACACTAATATTAAGGGAGAAACAGACTAGGAAAGGTTCACATGTGAGGGTAGGACACTATACATTCAGCCTTGAATATATCAGTCAGTGTTAGTCACAAAAAGATGCCTGTGGTGTTGTTTGAAAGCTCTTTTCTGGCTCTACATATTACACAATCGCCTTGGAATACAACTACTCTCAGAATATGAATTATGATAAATTGAAAAATTAAAAATTGAATATCTAAAAAACTCATATTTTAAAATGGCCAGTTCCTTGTCCAAACGTAGCCGGCAATGTCATGAGCAGCACCTAAAATGCTGGTGTTCGGGTTGTTATTCATTTCTGAGATAATTTGACTCACATATATGGCGTCATACAGACCACTTACTAATAATATGGTAATACCATAGTAGCATCACATGACAAAACAAAAACAAAACAAAAATGGTCAGTGTCCATGGTCCCAGGTTTCAGAAAATAAGGCAGATGTCCATTTATACACACCAAATGATGATATGTGAAATTTTTGAACATTCCTTCTCTGTGTACCTGTGCCATCTTCCCTTTACCGTACTTTAAAGAGATAATCAATGGCTACACTCTCATTTTGTACTCTACCAGTGCATTTGAAGCAGCAGCTGTGTCTTTTGTAGATAATGTATAAGTATGTCCCGTTGCAGTTACAGGTTCCACTACCAGAAGCACATCCTGATGATCCATGACAAGTCTATCTGGTCTGAGGGAAAAGTGAATGATGGAGATGGCCCATGAGGATGCAGGAAGTTCAGTTTCACCTCTCCAGTGCTCGGCATACATTCCTCAGCACATGCTAGCCACCAGTTGCCATCATATACAGCTACAACATACCCTTTGATGCTTGAAAATGTAACACATTCCTTTACTGAGCTCACTCTTTCAACTCTGCCTTCTCTGAATGCTGAAAATGGCCTAACTTCCACTGTGTCCATTGACAATGGGCAGAAGCTGTGTAGTTTTTGAGTACCTGAATAGTTCTTGCAGATTCAAACCTTTTCAACAGGTTCTCAGCTTCATGATGGTACATCTCTGTTGTGGCAAACTGGCAATGGATGTTCTTGACATTCTCCTGAAAAGACTCCCTTGAACCAGGAACGTTTTTAAAACTATAGTTTTGTATTTCAAGATGCTATTCAATCATTTCACTGGAACAACCAGTGCAGGCCACAATCCATCCATATGTATGCTACTACCAAGATCAGTTGAAACTGGGAAAAAAAATCTGTTTTGTTGTTATTTCAGACTGCAACATTCATGATACAATTGCTGTACATCTGTTTCAGAAGCTCCTAATTCAGTTTGCTCAGTGACACTTCATCAATGACAGAACGTCCAAAGAAGATCCTATATTTTTTCTGATGGCTGTGCTGCACAATATAGGAACCTCAAAAACACAACAAATTTGTGCCACCACGAGGCAGATTTTCACATACCTGCAGAGTGGCACTTTTTTGCCACATCACATGGCAAAGGTCCATGTGATGGCGTTGGAGGGACAGTTAAATGGCTTGCTGCACGAGCAAGTCTGCAACGTCCTATTGACAATTAAATTGTAACACCAACTGTTTGAATTTGTCAAGGATAATGTCAAGAACATCCATTGCCAGTTTGCCACAACAGAGATGTACCATCATGAAGCTGAGAACCTGTTGAAAAGGTTTGAATCTGCAAGAACTATTCCAGGTACTCAAAAACTACACAGCTTCTGCCCATTGTCAATGGACACAGTGGAAGTTAGGCCATTTTCAGCATTCAGAGAAGGCAGAGTTGAAAGAGTGAGCTCAGTAAAGGAATGTGTTACATTTTCAAGCATCAAAGGGTATGTTGTAGCTGTATATGATGGCAACTGGTGGCTAGCATGTGCTGAGGAATGTATGCCGAGCACTGGAGAGGTGAAACTGAACTTCCTGCATCCTCATGGGCCATCTCCATCCTTCACTTTTCCCTTCAGACCAGATAGACTTGTCATGGATCATCAGGATGTGCTTCTGGTAGTGGAACCTGTAACTGCAACGGGACGTACTTATACATTATCTACAAAAGACACAGCTGCTGCTTCAAATGCACTGGTAGAGTACAAAATGAGAGTGTAGCCATTGATTATCTCTTTAATGTACGGTAAAGGGAAGATGGCACAGGTACACAGAGAAGGAATGTTCAAACATTCACATATCATCATTTGGTGTGTATAAATGGACATCTGCCTTAGTTTCTGAAACCTGCTGGGACCATGGACACTGACCATTTTTGTTTTGTTTTTGTTTTGTCATGTGATGCTACTATGGTATTACCATATTATTAGTAAGTGGTCTGTATGACGCCATATATGTGAGTCAAATTATCTCAGAAATGAATAACAACCCGAACACAAGCATTTTAGGTGCTGCTCATGACATTGCCGGCTACGTTTGGACAAGGAACTGGCCATTTTAAAATATGAGTTTTTTAGATATTCAATTTTTAATTTTTCAATTTATCATAATTCATATTCTGAGAGTAGTTGTATTCCAAGGTGATTGTGTAATATGTAGAGCCAGAAAAGAGCTTTCAAACAACACCACAGGCATCTTTTTGTGACTAACACTGACTGATATATTCAAGGCTGAATGTATAGTGTCCTACCCTCACATGTGAACCTTTCCTAGTCTGTTTCTCCCTTAATATTAGTGTCAGATTCAAACCAATGCAGTTCTGGGGTGCTACCTTGCTACTGAAAAGGCACACCAAGTATGATTGAAATCCGTGTCGGTCGGGTCCCAAAGTGTCTGATTTCACGTGAAATGACCCTGTGTGTAAATTTGTCTCTTAATGGAAGAGGTGGATTGAGGTGGACATATTGCATCATGTTATAATAAGCATTAAAATAAAAGTGGAAGTAGAGAAAACATTTTCATTCAAATGAACAGCTTATTGACATGAAAGTCAACTGTCACTTGTAAACATGAATTCAACCTATACTGAAATCATGTCCTTTGATTCTAATCTTAAATCTGAGTATGGAGATTAATTCTCCATGTATGACAATGTAATTAAGAGTCCACCTTGTCTGGTGATGGCGTCCATATTCGATTAATTCATTTTGAGGTAGGCCTAAAGAGGTTTTTGAGCCTACTACACAGCATATTTGAATATCGGAATTAAGCACCCTTCAAAACCCCTGAAAATGCTGCATATCAAACATGAACACAATCAAAGACACTTTGTCCTTAAAGCAAAAATGTGGGTTGAGACAAGTGCAGTATTTTGGGGTCAAAAAATATTGTGTTTTGTGGTGTCACCCTATGTTCCTGTTGCAATCATGAATTCAGACCACACTGAAAAATTTCCTTTGATATCTATGTTAAATCTGAGTATGGAAATGAATTCTCCCTGTATGAAAACCTAATGCTACATACTTAAGAGTTTACCTTGTGTAATCAAAGAAACGTACACTGTAGACTGGTGACGGCGGCCATATTGGATTCCTTCATTTTGATGTACTATGGGAATTAAAGGCATTAAGCACCCTTCAAACCCCCTGAAAATGTTGTATATCAAACATGAACACTATCAAAGACAATATGTCCTTAAAGCAAAAATATGGGCAGTGAGAAGTGCAGTATTTTGGGGTCAAAAATCAGTGCTTTTTTGTGGTGTCATCCCATATTCTACTGCCCATAACTAAAGAATGGAAAAAGGGAGATACAAACTTCTTTTTTCAGGTGCAAGTAGACAGTTCAGTGCTGTTTTCTGTAGTATTTGTGTTCACAGAGACAAAGAGCATTTTTTTCTGTGGATCTTGAAAGATTAGTAAAAATGTTAAAAATCGCTGACAATATGAGGCTCTCTGCTTTTAAAATGGCTGCCAGCCAATGACATAAGCATTTTCTTCCAATCTGAGCTTAAATCTGATGACATAATGGCTTTCTCCATGTCTGAAAACATAAAAATAAGTGCTATTTTCAAATTCATACCTTATTTAGTCCAAAAGAAAAGTGATTGCAGGATTTTAACACGGTGGCGGCGGCCATATTGGATTTTGCCCGTTTGAGGCATTTCGGTACATTTTTGCATCCGGCATACGGCAGATTTGGATTCAGCACCCTTGAATACCCTTAAATCAGTTGTATGCCGAAAATTAACATGAATTGCCTTCAGGTGTCATCTTTTTGGAAAAATGACCCTGACTATGTTTCCAAGAGTGAAACTGCAAAAAACACTGTACAGCTCCAGACCTTTTTATTAGAATACCATGAAAAAGTTGATTTATTTCCATAATTCCATCAATAATGTTAAACTGTCATGGATTGTAGATTCATGGCCCAGTTTTTTAACAATTCCAATCATTATTTTTTTTCTTTTTATATACGTTGGTCTTCCAGCTCAAAAAACCCATGAATTGGGGAATTCGCATTATTAGAATATTGTTATAAAATCAAATTTTTCTTCATCAAAATTCGGGTCACATTAAATCAGTTGAAATTTGGTACTTTCTACATAACATGCAATGGTCAATACTTGGTTAGGACATTCTCTGTCTTCATAATGGCCATGATGCGTTTAACATTGAAGTCAATGGCAAAAACAGTGCATGGGAGTTATGGAATGGAAGCCCAGATATCCTTGATGCTTTGCTGTCAGCTGTTCTTGTTTGTTGACCTGGTGCCCCACACTTCACTCTTCAATATACCCTGTAGATTTCCATGCCACGTTTTGGCGCTAACTCACCAGTTTAATTCTAAATAACCAGAAATGAAACCCCATTGAAAATGAATGGGGTTTTATTTCTGTTTAGTTAGAATTAAACTGGTGAGTTAACACCAAAACATGGCATGGAAATCTACAGGGTATATTGAAGAGTGAAGTGTGGGGCACCAGGTCAACAAACAAGAACAGCTGACAGCAAACCATCAAGGATATCTGGGCTTCCATAACTCCCATGCACTGTTTTTGCCATTGACTTCAATGTTAAACGCATCATGGCCATTATGAAGACAGAGAATGTCCTAACCAAGTATTGACCATTGCATGTTATGTAGAAAGTACCAAATTTCAACTGATTTAATGTGACCCGAATTTTGATGAAGAAAAATTTGATTTTATAACAATATTCTAATAATGCGAATTCCCCAATTCATGGGTTTTTTGAGCTGGGAGACCAACGTATATAAAAAGAAAAAAATTAATGATTGGAATAGATAAAAAAAAAACTGGGCCATGAATCTACAATCCATGACAGTTTAACATTATTGATGGAATTATGGAAATAAATCAACTTTTTCATGGTATTCTAATAAAAAGGTCTGGAGCTGTATATGTACAGGAGTCGACCCTATCTGCACACATCAGTCTCTCCACATGGGCATACTACAAACATTAGACAGTTCTTTATTGTTACACAACTAAATATTAGTTAGTATGGATAAATGGGGGGGGGGGGGGGGTGTGGTGCTGTGCACTGTGTAATATTCTTTGGCTTTTTTCACGAATTACTTACCACCACGATCCCATTCCAAGTATGTATAATGACAGACAATTGCACTTTTCCCTGAAAAGTGGATCTGCTCAATGTCTGCGATTTTGAATTTCCAGAAATTGACATTTTTAGCTGCGAAACTTAGGCTACTGTACTTTGGTCATACTAGTAAATATTAGATTATGATTAAGTGAATGTTAATGACAAGATCAAATTTAGGCTGCACAATTTCAATGAACAGCATAGAACTAGTTGCAACACATCTGGCCACATTCCTACACAGTGCACCTTTAAACGTTGGAAAGGCATTTTACGCACGGTTACGCACGGTTGTTGTGTCTATTGTCATGCTCTATTCCTTGACACGGGCAGTGGTTTTCGGTGTCGAAGAGCTGTACTTGTAGAAGTGCTAAACCTTGCTAGTCCTTGGTCTTCTGTGTTACGTTGCAGGCCACTTTTAAAACCGTGCGCCCTCGGAATTGCCTAACGCTCTCTCCGAGATAACGCAACTGAACGCAAAAACTGTGCTATCTAAGGAGTGCCATACTAATGGTTCATATATGTCGAGACTTTTCATTGGAATGGAAAAAGATAGCCTGCTAATTTTAGAAACAATTGGCCTGTTTGGAAATGGCGAGTGAAAATACAGACAATGTCCCTGCGTAAAATTGGTCCCAAAGTTCGCTCAAAGAACTCTAATAGGCTACTTAGTTAAAGTTATTCTTTGCCTTTGTGATTCGTTTGCTACACATTCATGTTTTGAATGAACACAATGGATAACATATGATGCATGTTTTATTAGCACACCACATTGTAGATTAAGTATTTTGGAGCTGCCACTTGACCCAGTGCCCTTTTTAGACTCTCAACCTGTCAACATGTGTTATTTCCAAACATTAGCCTACACCCATTGTGTGTATTTTATTGTCACTAACACAATGAAGTATCTGGATCTTTCTACCTCTCTCTTCCGACAAAAGAAGCACATAGGCCAATTCAGTAGCCTACCACATGCGCTCAGATGTACGTTCAACAACTGTGAAAACACACTTTCATAGTCGAATAAAACAGACACAGGGTGGCGCTAGAGGATAAAGAAGGTTTCAGACTTGGCTCTTGTGCTCTGAAATGCATGACTTGAAGGTCTCACTCAGAAGTCATGTGCACATTTAGCTGTCAGTCAATAACAATTTAGCCTATATATTAAATGTATAGCCACCATGTCTACGCTGTGATATTTATTTATTTATATCTTTAGCTGATAGTATTTATTTATGTATTTATTTATGTATTTATTTATTTATGTATTTATTTAACCTTCCACATAAACATAGCCTAAGTAAAACTCAGTCAAACATCGAAAACCTTAGCTTTTTGCGGTGAAATTAAGTCAACCCCAAACTTAAAAAGTTAGGCAAACAATTACTTTTTTATTAGTAAAAGTGAATATGTCAATAAACGATACGTGAGAGAAGGACAGAATTATTCGAGCAAATTAAATGTGAAGGCGCCTAGCATACATCTGGCATTACAGAGGTTAAACGCTAGCCGCGCTTTAAATTACACTAAATCGTTTCTTCTCTGATGCAATGTTGTTCCAATTTCCTACAGTGCGATGCACACACAGCTGCAGCCGCTGCTCGCTCGGAGGGCGAGTCAGTGTGGGATTGTGTTTGTGTGATAGCATTGTGCCAAGGGCAGGGAAGGGCAGGCGGGCCCAGACTGAGTGGCGCCGCCGCACACCTGGGGAAGTTCAGGTTAAAGCGCTCCACATTCCTCGGCGCACAGCTGATTGAAACATTAACAAACAGTAATCCTGCGAGCCAAGCTGCAGATGGGCCGGGAACGCAGCCAAGGAAAGAGACTCACTGCTCTCTCTCTCTCTCTCTCTCTCTCTCTCTCTCTCTCTCTCTCTCTCTCTCTCTCCCTCTCTCTCTCTCTCTCATCCCCCTATTCTCTCTTTTTTTCGCTCTCTCCCCTCACAGCCCTCCCTTTCTCGCTCGTTCGCTCTCTCTCTCTCTCTCTCTCACACACACACACACACACACACACACACACACACAGGCGCACATGGCGCATGGGAGGGTATGTGTTTGGTATTTTGGGTTGCTCTGCTTACTTTTAAAATGTATTTTATGATAATAAATGTGTAATATGTCAGAACACAGATAACCGCCACAGATACGACTTTGGGCGACTTCAGTGTTCTGTTGAAAGTATGTCATTTGTCGTATGACTTGTTTTTTCAGAGCTATTGGCAACTTCCACGATTTAATTCATCATTCGTACTTATGACTCATCTGAGGTGGGATGAAGTTTTCTGTGATGTCAGTTCCAGATATTTAGGACACTGGTAACCTCCCTTATACTGCCAAAATAACACCAGAGTGGATAGAAGAGAGTTGAATGAAAAATGTAGGCCTATTTGGAAATACATTTAAGTCAACGCGTTTGTAAAATAACAAAACACTGAATCAGATATTCTCCAAAATACTTTTTGTTTTAATATAAACATCATTTTAAGTACATTGCAATAAACAATATTGACATTTGACGTGAAATGCATTGTAATATACAATACAGATGTAACTCAGCAATCTGAGAAGTTGACATTTTTTACAAAATATAAAATCATTCTCTAAGTGTACTTTCAGAATGGGAAAAAAAAAACAACCGGAAGTACAAAAAAACATTGAGACCATGGGATTGACATTGTCTCTTGAAGGCATCCAAAAAGGCAATATTACAAGAGTGATTGTTGTGATGCTATATCGGAAAACTGTCCATACAGCTAAACCATATGAAGTGAGGCCAGGGACGTGCACCCCACGGGCATGTCAGCTCCGGCGACACCAGTCTCTCCTCACGCGTGTCTACTTGGGACCGGGTTATCAGCAGGCACCACAAGAATGCTTCGTCTCATCGCGTCTTGATGCAAGGTATGGAACGAGACGAAACATTGCCATGGAGAGACAGCATCCCGTCCTCTGGCTGATGCCACTGTTCTTGCTTGCTGCTGCCACCGTCGCTACTGCTGCTGCTGCTGCTTCTGACGTCTCGCAGAGAAATCAGGGACAGGTGACTCTCCCATTTCAGCAACCACTCTGTTGAAGAGAAAGAAGATAGAAGAACGACTGTTAGTTTTACGCAATTACGCACGAGGGACTTAACATTCACAAGTGTGACAGCTGAAGTGTGACACCACCCCGCTATGTACTACACACAGCGAGTAGTCAATGATAACAGTAAGTTGCATGATCCTTACCTCAACAGTGATGCTGCTGAGCTCCGCGTTCAGGGTGGTCAGGGGCGTGCGGGCACCAGCGGTAGCCTGCTGACGGTTCATGCCAGGTGAGTCGAGCTCGACCTGGAGATCCCAGATATAGTCAATGACGTGCTGGAGGATCTCCATCTTGCTGGCCTTCTTGTTGGCGGGCAGAGTGGGCACCAGCTCCTTCAACTTGCTGTAGCAGCTGTTCATGTCCTGGAGGAACATGGTCATCTGCCCATCGTCCAGCAAGGGCATCTTGCACTTGGAGATGGCCATACTCTGGTCGGAGAGACAGCGAACCATGTCCTCGCTGCCAACCTTGCTCTTCAGCGCGCAGGTAGGTCCAACAACCTTCATCTTGACTTGGTAGTTTAAAAAAATAAGTCGCAGTCACAAAAATGAAGTTGAAAAGTAGTTGTCTTCGCGTTGACAGCGAAATCAGTTGGTGAGTTGCCAATAGTTCCTTTAGTGGAGCGTGCGTAAACGCGTCGAGTACTGTCTGACAGTTGTAATGCTGTTGGAAGCGCCCGCTGTACTTATCTTCCTTGAGGACTCAGGGGTGTGTCCTGTTCGGGGTAAGTGTTGCTCTTCTGACCAATAGCTACTGTCCACTCGTAGGCGCGTTCGGCCCACTTATTTGATCCAGCCAATAGCGACGCGCCAATAGTTATCAACCTGTACAATCTGTTAGAGGATGGTGTTACAAATGGAAACAAATGTGTTTTTTTTCTACAGCAGCAATGTGGGAACCCAGCTGCCCGTCGCCCGGGGACTATGCAGGTGTAGTGATCGCCCGAGTCGTGGGTGGGAGCATATCATAAAGAATGCCGCAATTACTTCGGATGAATAGGCTTTTAATTGGTGCCTGAAGTTAAGGCCCCTAACCACCGTTGAAATACCAATGCATGCCTTTATTTGCGAGTCCCATGAAAGAACATTCTCATGTCACTGCACCACATTAATTTATGATCACTTTCAATGATTTGAATAGGCACGGCACAATACTTATCGCAAGTTTGATTACAATTTGAGGGCTGCGCAATGCACCAAGTCCTTATGGTTTGGATACGATGTTAAACTTTAATTTATAGTTGAGAAAACACTGATTGTTGATGTGCTGAATAATATGTTTGTGTGATTTAAAAGTAATAATAATAATAATAA
>NC_085866.1:49644142-49654142 GCF_034702125.1 Engraulis encrasicolus
TCCCCTGAATCCCCTTCATCGTAAAACATGTTCGCGATGCCACATGCTGCACAAATATGCGCAGGCCGCACAGCACAGCACAACCACACTGCATTCTGATTTCATTGTAATTGGCAATGCACTTATTTGCACTGTGTCGACTTGCACAAGTGTGTCATCGTGAACGTTGTTTTGGTTATTTCATCTCGTGCACATGGCATAGTGGACTATACCATTTTCATGCGAAAGGGAGGGGGTGTGCATGTAATGTATATTTATTTGTGTTTTATTATGCTGCTTGTTTCGTTTCTGATTTACAAAAATGAATATTTATGAACTCAATATTTGTGAATTACTGTCCAAAGGCCCCCAATTACCAGCTGTAGGCCTATGGGAAGTTTTTAGGTAGCCTGGGGGGCCCTAAATTTGGGGGGGCCTAAGGCGGTTGCCTAGGTACGGCTCAATTGTAAGACCGCCACTGGTTCCTGCGCTTCTTTTTTCCCTCCTCAATCGCTGGGTGTAACTACAACAGTAGCACCTGATATTACACAGCCGTTGCACCATTTACTCCACTGTACCTATCAGATATATAGCCTGTGTTGTTACTGAAAAACACTAAAAACCTAATAACAAGGACCCTCCACAAACTTGATCCAACTAGTGCAGAGTCGGCCGATCGTGACACAAGTGCAGTGGTCTACTGGTTACTTAGATAAGCTACCTGTGGAAACTGTTTCTTTTTTAGCTTTTACTTTTGACACCTTTGATCGTTGGTGCTTCTTCAGGTCCCCATACAGATACTTTGAACTAAAGGTCTCTATAACCTACTCTCAAGTAAACTTCAGCAGTTTATTCAGAATATGCTGTTGTGCCTATTTTATTGTTGTTACAAAGCTTTTGCTACGCTGATGTTGGTCATCTAATCATTTTTTGCTACATCTTTATAAACCTCATGACACTATGAGAAATTCTCATGACACAAACACAGGTGAAAATCTAGAGTAGTCTGCTGAGTGATGTAATGTTATAAAGAGTGAGTGAGGGCCGTGAGCAAAGGGCCAGGCAGGCCTGGCGGGTGTTTCTATCAGGTCAGCAGCTCTGCTCTGCTCTGCTCTGCACTGTTCTGCTCTGAGTGACAGGCAGCTAATGAGCATCCCTGTAGCTAGCTGCGGAGAGGCGTTAACCCCGCGACCCCTGCCAGCCTCTCACTGACGCGTCATTAGCGGGTCAAGCCCAGGCCAGTTCAGATCAGATGCCTCAACTGACTACCACTACTAGCGTACACCATACCACACCACACCACTCCACTCCACATCAGACCTCACTGACAGTCCTCATCAGGCACTGACTACAATACTGACGAGTGACTGTCTGTCACTGACATAAGGCTCCAGTTCACTCTCTGACACCCTGTTCCAGCACTCCTGGCATCAGTCCCGACTACCACCACACTACTACCACATCAAATCACTCACGCCACTCAATACCACCACTTGTCCTGCACTGACAATACTGATTGACTACCACTGACTACACAGTGATTCAGCTCTGACGGTCACAAACATCAGTGATACCCTCATCCGCACCCAGGGCTGGATTAAGGCACAGGCTAGATATGGTTGCAGCCTAGGGGCCTCCACCTACCAGGGGGGCCTTAATTGGTCAAAAGTGGAAAAACTGCTGAATTTTGCAAGATGCAATATTTAATATGTGACGTTGACTACAGATGGTAGACATGTTGCCCTTACTTCCTAGCTTGCAATTATGACACTGTCTATGTAAATTGTTACAAAATTTGCCTTCCGAGGGCCCCCACAGCAACCTGTAGCCTAAGGGCCCCAGGCCATCTTAATCCTGCTCTGCCGGCACCAACACACCACTGGTTCCTCTGGCAAAATCATAGCACTTTTGATCTGTCCTGACAACCATCCACTTCACTCACTGACACCACTCATTCAATGCTGATAACACTCCAGTACTCATAAATTGACAGACACCTTCATTTCCTGCAGGATTAATGAAGTTACTCTGTTCTACTAACTCGACTGACTACTCGCACTGCACTTGCTATAACACAACTCCCTGACAACCTGCTATTTCGCAGCCTGTTACTTCACTGACTACCACATCACTCAGTTGATTTCCACCATTGTAATATGCGCAGACAGTGTGTCTGTGGCGGAAACTATGTGGCACAGCATTACCATCCCAGCAGCTTTTTTTAAAGATATTTTTTGGTCTTTTTCGACTTTATTTGATAGTACAGTGTGAGAGGTAGACAGAAAGCAAACTGGGAGAGAGAAAGGGAGGGGTCGGCAAAGGACCCGGTCCAGGAATCAAAGCCGGGTCAGCCGCATGGCAGTCGAGTGCCCGACCGGTTGGCCACGGCAGGGCCCATCCCAGCAGCTTTGCCAGAGTAAGACCCTCCGAACCTGGGAAAAGGAGACTGATGAAAGTGGGGGGGTGAATTTAAAAAAGGGGAGATGGAGACTGGGATGAGCTGTGGAGTGGGGGGTGAATTAAAGTGGGGAGGACAGGTTGTGGGTACTGTTGTGGAATGGGGGTGAGTTAAAATAGGGATGATAGGGTGAAGGGGGTATTGAATGGGTGTTTTTGCATGCGTTGTGTGAGTGTGTGTGTGTGGTGGAGGGGTGATGCTTGGGGATGCTTGGGGTGTCTTTGGTCTCGGGGAACCATGGGTACTCTACTGGCACTCCAGTGTGTGAAAGCATCTAAGCTCTTCTCTCACTGACCCCCCCCAACCCCCCTTCTATACTTGTCTGCTTTATATGAATAAAGGAAGCGCTCCGTCTCTGTTTTTTATGAATAAAGGAAGCTCTCCGTGGTGCTCTTGCCAAAACTAGGACATGAGTGCCCTCATTTACTTTATGAAAGGACACTAACCAAAAAAATGTGCGTACACACACACACACACACACACACACACACACACACACACACACACACACACACACACACACACACACACACACACACACACACACACACACACACACACACACACACAGGACAGTAGCTGCAGCAGCTCTGCCCAATATGTCTCGACATCATTGTCTGTCACATTCACACAGTCACACTCTCACACACCCTCTTATCTACGTATGACAGTCTTTCTCTCTCTCTCTCTCTCTCTCTCTCTCTCTCTCTCTCTCTCTCTCTCTCTCTCTCTCCACTTACTAGTGTGTGTGTGTGTGTGTGTGTGTGTGAGTGTGTCTGTGAGCCCTGGGTGGCCTGTGTGTGTTTGGCTCTGTGGGCTGTGGTGGCGTGTCTGTCTGTCTGTCTCCCCATTGAGGAGGCGCACAGCACAGCACAGCACAGAGCGTAGCATAGCGTAGCTGAGCAGCGGAGGCCTGCGACTAGCCTGGTTCCCACACAGGCGCTCTCAAAGCCCTTAATGGCAGCTAATTAGCTCGCCATCTGCTAGTGACAGTGTAGCAATGCTATACAGGCATCTATTGAGAGCGTGGACATTGTGCTGTGGGATACTTTCCACTTCAGTGGCAATTGCCGGGAGAGGCCTAAGGACTAAGGACCTGGGTGGCTGGGGAGGATGGGTGGGTGGGTGTGGGTGGGTGCGGGGGTCGTGGTCAGAGGGTGGGGTATGGGTGGGGTAGGATGGCTGTAAAAGTGGCCAGAGGCTTCTCGTTTTTTTGGGGGGGGGGGGGGGGGGGGTTAGGAGGGTTGGTGGTATACAATAGGAGACACTGTTAAAGCTTGTAGCAAATCTAATAAGGATGGAGGTCTTTTTTCTGTCAGGTCTGGCTCTCACATGCATTCTGCCCATTAGACTCTCTCACACCCTCGCACGCACCCCCCCCCCCCCCACACACACACACACACACACACACACACACAAATACACTTGATCATCATGATTTTCCCTCCCTCTAATCTTCGCCAGTGTTTCCTTGTTGCCTGTGATTTGAAAAAAAGAGGAAAAAAGTATTTTTTGTTATTATTTTGTTCGTCCTTGCGTCTGTGGAAAACTTTATTAATCAAAAAGCCACAAAGTTTGACATTTGGCGCACTCCTCTCTTCTTGTGGCTCACATTTGTTTTAGTTTAAAAAAAAGATTGAAAAAAAATTACTTGGCTTAAATTATCGCCGCATTTTGTCCAAAAACCCTCCCACAGGATTCAGACAGAAAAAGAAAAACATGCATGGGCTCCAGATGCGATGCAGAGATAGAGAGATACAGATGTTGTCAATAATATCAAGAGAGATACGTTAATCTGATCATATGATTACCATAACAAAAAAGCCAGGAAAAAAAGAGGGAATGTGGTATTGGGGGGTGGTGATGTGTGTGGTGGTGATGTATGGTGGTGGTGGTGGTCAGGCCCGCCGACAGGGGGGACAAATGGGTCTCTTGTCCTGGGCCCAGGAATGAGGGGACCCAGAACTGGGTCCTCATGAAGTTGAGATTCATTGGTCTATTTTTTATTTCAAAATAAGTTGGTTTGAGGGAGGTAGAATGTGTCATATTTGCATGGAGGAAGGGGGGCCCATTCAGAGATTTTTGTCCTGGGTCCAGCCAAAGCTGTCAGCAGCCCTGATGGTGGTGATGGTGGTGGTGGTGGTGATGGAATGGCTGATGGTAGTGGTGGCTCCAATTTGTTTGTGTGCTGTGTGCCATCTGTTCCGGATGCCTCAGCGGCCTGCTCTGCGCTGTGAGCTGCCTGCACTACTTTGTTGTGTTGAGAGATGAGCAAGTGGAGGACCCCGCCGGCACTGTGGCCCCAGTGGCCCTCAGTGCTGTGTAAAACACATTGACAAAAGTTGTCCGTCATGACATTCCCATACGTGATGGAGCCACGGAGGGAGGGAGGGAGGGAGGGAGGTCGGTGGAATGGCGAGGAGATATTTCATCTCGGAAACAAGGAAGCAGATTTATTGTGTCCGCGCCTTTTGTGTGCCACTCCAACACCCCTGGTGACAACCTCCTGCGCCCCCCAGCCATGACAACCCCCCCATCCCCGATGACACCCCCGCCCGAAGGTCAAGCAGAGCATCGGAATGTGCTGAAAAGGACCTGCCCATGTGTGTGTGTGTGTGTGTGTGTGTGTGTGTGTGTGTGTGTGTGTGTGTGTGTGTGTGTGTGTGTGTTGTGCTGTGTTGTGTTTTGAATGACCAAAACGCACACATTCATTCCATGCGAGCCACTCTGCGGGCCCATGCATCAGCATGATGGCCAAAGCTGGGAATGTGATCAGGAGACTGACACCAATAAGCACAGCAGAGGGCTGGCACATGAGCAGAGACAGGGGTGGGAAAGGTCTGACTGAGGAGGTTCCCCAGAATCAAAAGCCAATACCAGTCATTTAGGATGTGGCAGATACGCTGTGAACTTTGCACTCCATACCCTCCCCATCGCCATCCTCACTCCCACCCTCCCTTTCCCCTTTAAGAAAATGCTTAATGCATCTTCATGAAAGACCTTGATTGTCTCTTACTCAACAAATGGCTTTTAAAAAAATGCCATTCTTCATGCCTCAGTCAGGCACGTAACAAGTGGGATGCAGGGTGGACCTTTTTAGAGGCATTTAGAAGATCTGTTGTTGTTGTTGGTCTAGCTATTAAGAGCTAATGAGAAGATTAATCCCAATATTTCCAGTCAATTTGTTGTCGAGAGGCAAACAAAGCCAGTGGGTCAAGAAGTAAACACAAACAATCACATAGCAGGAACTTTTTTTGTCGGAGTCGGGGTGGCCGTCGGAAAACAAAACAAAACAAAAAGTTAAACACTTAGACATAATGAACTTAATACATATAAAACAAAAAGTTAAGACAAGCACGGGCCCAAAAGCTCCCCAAGAGATCCACCAACAGGTTTGTTTCTGTTAAGTGACTCTCGAGACGTGTTAACTAATTTATGGACAGACAATGACTCCGGACTCTAACGAGACTTCTCTTTAACACCCTGGAACCCCCTCCCAGCTCACAACCCCCGACACATCCACCACAACACACACATTCATACACACACACACACACACACACACACACACACACACACACACACACACACACACACACACACACACACACACACACACACACACACACACACACACACACACACACACACACACACACACACACACACACACACACACACACACACACACACACACAGTCACTCACACATTGCATTGCACTGCACCCACAGATTAGTGCCCAACAATGAGCCTGTGTTCTTTCTTCTGCGTCTTTAGAAACTTCCGGGGGGTGGCCGGGGCGGGGGTAGAGGGGCATGTAAGGAAGGGGCGGGGGGGTGATGCGGAGAGACACTTTAGAAAGAGCAGCTGGTCACAGCTGGGGAACGGCAGCAGGGCTTCTCGCTCCTCTCTCTGCTCCTCTCTATACTCGACAGCTCCCAGTCAGCCGGGGAGATTTACTGCCACCCTCACCCAGCATCTGCTGCAGACATGGCCGTAACCACCAGTGAGGACACCGATGTCATGTCCTCTGTATTTTATTTTATTTTTCAGAAATGTAAAATGCATCTTTGATGAAAATCGATCTATGTTCAACAATGCTATTCAGTCTAACAGTGTGTGACAGTGATGAATGAAAACAAACTTAAGAGTTTGACTGAAGAGTTTGAAGCATTCTGAAATGTACAGCATGCAGTGCAACACGCAGTATATGACCTCAGTATTTGAAAATGTCTCGTTACAGCCCTGACTTCATACCAGAGACAACCGCCCCCACCTCCACACCACCACCTCCTCTCCTCTATCACAGCATCACACCATACCACCACCATACGCCACCCAAAACACACAAACAGACCGAAGTGTGAAAGAAGAGGTCTGGATGGGAAGAGGGACATCTGGGTGAGGCATGGGCCTATATATGCATTCAAATAGGCGTGCACATCCGAGTCAAAGTGCACGCATGCACGTCATGCACTGTAACATGTGCCACACAAAACACACACACACACAAAGTGAATGGTGACATTGGATGGAATATGCATACTGTATATGCATGCATGCAGAGAAAGCACATTTTGCAGTGTTCATTTGATCAGCTGCAGGAGCATTAAATTGGACTTTTTAAGTCTGGAATTAGTACTGTAGAATTGATAGTACAAACATTTGCAGGATTCAAATACTTACATCTATCATCTTACATGTATTACTTACATGCATTACTCACATCAATACCTACAGACGTGCACGCATGCATTGCATACATGCACACAAGCACATACATGCATAAACAAAGGCTTATGTAAAGTCAAACACATGGTGCAAACAAGCGCAGACAGGTACATTGACAGATGTGACAAACGCAGAGATCTACAGCGCAAGTGCCATTAATGTCACATTTAGCAGATAAGGGTGACAGGATTCTTGCACCCATCAACCCCCTTTCACTTCTGTTGGGTAATAAATTCACCTCTGGAATGTTTTCCCCAGTCAACAGTTGCCCCGCTTCCTTATTCCCCCCGCTGAAACGATTGATGGGCTAGTCATACCTTTTACAGCACGCAGGCAGATCATGAAATAAAACCACAGCTGTGCAAAAAATAATACCCACCCAGTCCACCACCCAAATTGATGGTGTGTGCCGCGTGCACCGCTGCGCGCGCCGCACAGACACACAAACGCACGCACGCACGCACACACACACACACACACACACACACACTCACACACACATACACAGACTCTCACTCTCTTTCTCTTTCACTCTCTCTCTCTCTGTTGTACACACACACACAAACATAGACACAAACAGCATACAAACAACACAAACAGAGACTCATGTTCTCTTTCCCTTTCAGTCTCTTTCCCTCTCTCTGTCTCTCTCTCTCACACACACACACACACACACACACACACAAACACACACACACACACACACACACACACACACACACACACACACACACACACACACACACACACACACACACACACACACACACACACACACACACACACACACACACACACACACACGTGCAGCATGCAATACATATATAACGTTACATATGCTATGCTTTGCACACACCCACCCACCCCCCTCCCAGCTTGGTTGCTTTGAGCAAACACCTTTATCCAGCAGTCTGACCTACATAGCTTACATATTTTACACATCATGCATTTGCACAGCTGGGCTGGGCACGGCCCTGGAGCTAGGAGCCAGGAGCAGGCATGGAGACCTTGTTCAACCTCCTCCAGGCCCTCACTCAGCAGCTTGCAGCTTGTACAAGCCCCAGAGGGGAGACTCCAGCTATTTTTGCCTTAAGTTTGTTTGGACCGCTACCACTGCAGTGGAACTGTGTTTTAATTACCACTTTTTTTTGAAAATTGTTTTTTAGGGCTTTAATGCCTTTATTTGATAGGACAGTGAGACGGTGACACGGAGAGAGAGAGAGAGAGAGAGAGAGAGAGAGAGAGAGAGAGAGAGAGAGAGAGAGAGAGAGAGAGAGAGAGAGAGAGAGAGAGAGAGAGAGAGATTGGGAACGATCAAGAATTAACATTGGGCTGGAATCGAACTCGGGTCCCCCGCGTACCATTCAATTCCCCAACTGTTTGAGCCACAGCCAGGGCCTTAGGTGCCAGTTTTAGACATGGTGGTCTGGTCAACTGGTGAACTGGTCACAGCCAAGGGTTGTGCAAACTGTTGTGAAAACTGTTAATGATTTTACATTCACAGAATTTGGACAATATGAATCAGCTTACATGAGCACAGAGAGATGGGCTTACTTTCCACAGCAGACATGTGAAAAAGGTGAAAGTTTGTGAAAGCTGGACTGGACACAGGGAGCCCAGAACAGGCATGAAGACCTTGTGCAGACTCCCCCTGGCATTGTGCAGTGCAGCAGCCTGCAGACAGCAGCACCAGCGCACCGCACCTGTCACGCCGAGCAGAGCCGAACATGACTGGTGGTGACAGCCTACAGATGACAACGATGAGTCATGCACAGGGCCACTCAACAGTTTACTTTCCTTTTTTTCCCAATGGCCTCGCTGACATCTTTCCTCATTGAGAGAAGAAAAGAAAAGTCATCTTTTGGATACTTTATTTATTTATGTATTAAGACTTCCGTTTTCATCATTGACAAAGTTAAGCACCCAGTTTAGCACACTACCGGGTGTTGAGCACACTCCCTGATTTTCTTTATGTACAAGGGTGACCGTTTTGGGGGATTTCTGACCATTTTTTTGTATTCATAATCAAACATGTTTAAGTGGTCAAATAAGATCAAGGCTAGCACTTGGGTAGATAAGCCAAAAAAATCTGATTTCTTCTCGATAATCCATAAAATTGAATGATGTCGGAAGTGAACTAAAAACAATATGCCACAATATTGAAGATAGGTGTAGGGTGAACCATCCATATGATTACATTTGTGTCTACTAACTCAAACATTTCATATGGGAGCTGCAGGGACAAAAACATGTTACATAATCATGCTTGAAATATGTGTGTGTGCTCAGCTACATAGCAGAGCAGAGCAGAGTAGTGCATGCAGGTGAGCTGAGGAATGCGGCTGAGTGCGGGTGGTGTGCACTGCAGTACACCCACACAGTAGTGGGCTGTGGTGAAGCACTTCACAGGAGGAGATGTGGCTTTGTGGAGACAACAAGCGTGTTTGTTTGTGTGTGTATGTGTGTATGTATGTGTGTGTGTGTGTGTGTGTGTGTGTGTGTGTGTGTGTGTGTGTGTGTGTGTGTGTGTGTGTGTGTGTGTGTGTGTGTGTGTGTGTGTGTGTGTGTGTGTGTGTGTGTGTGTGTGTGTGTGTGTGTGTACGTGTGTGTGTGTGTGTGTGTGTGTGTGTGTGTGTGTGTACGTGTGTGCGTGTGTGCGTGTGTGTGTGTGTGTGTGTGTGTGTGTGTGTGTGTTGCCTCTCAGGTGTTCGATGCAGCGGAGGCAGCAGAAAAAACATCTGCAGGCGGTGTGAGCAGCACAGGCAGAAGGCAGCCCCTTTAGGAGGCAACACACAAGGCAGGTGCCAACACACACACGCAGACAGAGAGAG
>NC_085866.1:49676642-49684142 GCF_034702125.1 Engraulis encrasicolus
GCCCTGTTTTCTTCTGTTCTTTTTGTATGCGTGCATATTGCCTCAGAACTTCTCTCTCTCTCTCTCTCTCTCTCTCTCTCTCTCTCTCTCTCTCTCTCTCTCTCTCTCTCTCTCTCTCTCTCTCTCTCTCTCTCTCTCTCTGCTTCTCTCAGATGTTGTTGTCTCCTTCAAATGCAAATATCCACGTTTCTCTCTCCCTGCCCATTCGCTTTTTCTTTCTCTTCCTCTTGCTCTCTCATGCCTCTCAGTGCCCCCCCCCCTCCCCCCTCCTCTCTCTCTCTCTCACTGGTCCCACACTTTCTCTCTTTCTCTCTCCGTCCCAACCACTCTTAGCATGACAATGCTGGGAAAGTTGGGGGGCTAAACTCCTAAAACTCCGGCTTCATTGTGCCTGGGAGTGAGTGAAAGGCATTCCCAAGGCATTCCTCAGCGCAGCGCAGCCCCTTTCTCCCTTTCTCCCTTATGGAGGGTCTGCTCTGCCTGCCCTGCTGTGGAAGCTCCTGGAACGAACGAGTGTTGTCCCCTTTCATTACAGAAGATTAGCCCTCCTCCTCCTCCTCCTCCTCCTCCTCCTCCTCCTCCTCCTCTGGAGATCCAGTTACTATGGAGCCAGGGCAGGGATGGAAGCCTGAGGAGATGCACCCCACTCCCAACCACCCTGTCAGAGATGGATGAACAGATGGGAAGGCCTTGCTCCTAAAGCATCTCCTCCTCAGCACCCGGCCTTATAGTGGCAGTGGGGGTAAGGTTAGGAGCCAAACTAAAGAGGAGTTTCCAGTTTTCATCTCCGTGGCTGGCCACTGTTATCCCATTTTGACCGTGATATGAATCCGTTTGGTTTTACCTTTTATGCCGGCTACTGCATCTATATACCATTAACGCCGGGAATAGCGTTTAAACATTTAAAAAAATGTTGTGTTGTTCGATGCCGAAAATACACGTCGGGGACGTAAAAAAGGGTGTGTGACTAACAAAATGTTTCATAGTTCATCTAAACACATTGCTTACAAAAAAACAATCATATTCATTTGACTGCACAGTTCTTCTGAAGTTCTTTCAGGGTGAAAAAAACAGACGTTTGTATTCATGGTTGACATAAGTGACAGCAGCAATATTGAGGACATGGATTCAGATATGATTGGAAATGAGGATGATGTTGATAGAGGGCAGTGTATTCAAGCAATGTTTGAGGATGAGCAGGAAGACTTTCCAAGTTTGTCAGCTTCTATGATGAATGGACAAGCATAAACTTTCGCCCTTATGCACCTAAGCTATATTTTGTAGACCCTTAGTTGGTGTAGATGGGGTTACCGGTGGGCCTATTCACTATTTGCTGAAAATACTCAACTACATCATAACACTATTGCTATGACATTACAGGAAGCCTTAAGAAACAGATCAAGACACAGCCATTACGATTTTGGTGACAGTAAGGCTTTGCGCTAATGGGTTAATTTTATTTCATCTTCTACGTGCTACAGAGAATAAGAAATGAAGGTTTAAGTTAGCGCTGACAATTATGTTAAATTTTCTGCATATCAATGCTCAGGTTGGAGCCTGTATGCATAATGTCACATTGGCATTTTCAGGAGGCGCTTTCAGGTTAAAGAGGTGGATATTTTGAAATTAAATCACATTACACTTCGCTGATAGCTTTTATCCAAATGCAACTTGCAATTATTAGCAGGATATAGTCCCAGGATGAATAGTAGGCTATAGGGGAAAAGTGAGGGGCCATACTGGAGATGAAAGAATCTTTCGCTTTACTTCTTTGTGGTGGACGTGGATGCAACATAGTTTGAAGGACCCCACTCGAACCTCACCCAGGTCTACTAAAGCATCACTACCATTGCCTGATTAACATGTTGTAACATTTTTGTTTATGGTTGGGAGTGGAAATCTAAGCATTGTTTGAGGAACCCTGATGAATCCTTAAAGCTCTATGACGACTTCTGGGAAGAACACCAACAGTTGGAGAACTGTTAAGAGTTCCTTTACAGAGCCTTAAATCACTTTTGGGTTAATTGGTTCTCTATGAAACTGTCAAGAAAACCAGTTTGTCATATAGGTCCCTCAGAAGACATTTAGGTCCCTCGGAGTTCTTCCAGTAGCACAGCAGCCTCCTACAGTATCATCATCATCAGCAGCAGCAACAGCAGCGGTGGTGCTGATGGTGGTGAGCAGTGGCAGTAGGGGAAAGGTGAGGGCCATCGTGGGAGAGGAAAAGTAGCCGTTTATCATGTAACCATAATGTCGCTACCATCCACATCAATGCTGCCCAGCCAGGGTGCGGCTGCTGCTGGTGGCAACACAGCTGAGTGTGTGTTTGTTTGTGTGTGTGTGTGTGTGTGTGTGTGTGTGTGTGTGTGTGTGTGTGTGTGTGTGTGTGTGTGTGTGTGTGTGTGTGTGTGTGTGTGTGTGTGTGTGTGTGTGTGTGTGTGTGTGTGTGTGTGTGTGTGTGTGTGTGTGTGTGGTTGCAACATAGCTGTCATGTCAACGGTAGTCCAGGTCGGCCCTCTCACAGATGGGGGCCACCACTGGGAGAGGGGAAGTGGGGCCCCAGCTAGTAAACTTAAGTGTATGGGTGTAGATGGAGCGAGAGAGAGAGAGAGGGAGAAAGAGAGAATACAGATGTGTGTACATGCATGAAGACAGATTGATAGCGCTATAACATCAAGAGAAGAGAAGAGAAGAGAAGAGAAGAGAAGAGAAGAGAAGAGAAGAGAAGAGAAGAGAAGAGAAGAGAAGAGAAGAGAAGAGAAGAGAAGAGAAGAGAAGAGAAGAGAAGAGAGGAGAGAGAAGAGAAGAGAAGAGAAGAGAAGAGAAGAGAAGAGAAGAGAAGAGAAGAGAAGAGAAGAGAAGAGAAGAGAAGAGAGGAGAAGAGAAGAGAAGAGAAGAGAAGAGAAGAGAAGAGAAGAGAAGAGAAGAGAAGAAAATAAAATAAAAGAGAAGAGGAGAGGAGAGGAGAGGAGAGGAGAGGAGAGGAGAGGAGAGGAGAGGAGAGGAGAGGAGAGGAGAGGAGAGGAGAGGAGACGAGACGAGAGGAGAGGAGACGAGACGAGAGGAGACGAGAGAAGAGCAGAATGAAGGAGCGAAGACGAGAGGTGCAATGTGAAGAGAAGCAAATAAGCGTAGAGGAGAGGAGCAGAAAGGAGACCATCGAAGAGGAGATCATCGGAGAGGAGAGAGGACTAGAGAGGGGGTTGTTGTTGATGGATGGCAGGAAGGGGAAAATCCGTCAAATGTCGCCCCGGCTGGTCGCGTTGCCCCCTTTCAGCCGCGCTCGTCACGTTTACACAACAACAAGGGGCCGGCCCCCGGGGGCCTCAGCGGGGCCCTTCTGTGTTAATGCCCCTTAACGACCTCACAGTTACCGCCCGACGTCCCATTTACGCCTGCTTACCACCACCCATCCCCTCCCACTCACGCCCTCTGTCTCTCCAGCCCTGACTTACAACCTCATTCTACCTCTCCCTCCTCTCTCTCTCTCTCCAACATACACTCTTCCTTCCAATCACACCCTCTGTCTCCCTGACTCTGACTTACAACATCTCTCCCTCTCTCTTGCACTCTCTACCTCCCACTGAAACAGTGTGACTTACACTCTCTCTCTCTTTCTCTCTCCCTCTCCCTCTCTTCCTCTACCTACATTTCATCTGGACAACACTCTTCCTCCCACCAACATCCTCTTTCTCTCTACAACTTCCCTGTATCATCCTCATTTACACTCTTCTACCCAGTTAGTTATGGCAAAGAAAAACACTCTCTCGTTCCCTTTTCTCGCTGACTCTCTGCTCTAAACAACTTGCCCCTATCATTGACACACACTCTTCCTCATGTTTGCACCCTTGCCCGTTGTCGCTCACACGCAGACACACACACACACTCATCCCTATCACACACAAATATTCACTCTCTCTCTTTATCTCTCTCTCTCTTCCACATCCCCTATTACCGACACAAAGAGCAAGAGAGAGAGAGAGAGAGAGAGAGAGAGAGAGAGAGAGAGAGAGAGAGAGAGAGAGAGAGAGAGAGAGAGAGATAGAGAGAGAGAGAGAGAGAAGAGAGAGAGAGAGAGAGAGAGAGAGAGAGCAAGAAAGATAGAGAGAGCGAGAGAGATAAAACGAGAGAGAGGAAATCACACCCTGTGTTTCTGTGGAATGAGGAACAGAGGGATGGTAAATACGTAGTAAAATCATCCCCTTTGCTTTGTCAGGCAGGACAGAACACCTGGCGCCCTCTTCCTCCCGAATAGTCATTCGTAGTGGGGGGGGGGAACAGTACATCAAACTCCCTCCCTTCCCCTCCTCCCCTCCCTCCCCTGTGATCACAGGCAGAGAGGAACTGAGTCTGAATAGAACAGGTAAACACAGGCTATTTATACTGCAGGTGCCACTTGACACGGTGGCTAAGTAGGCTACTGTCATGAGAATACAGTTAAGCAATCATTTCAATGAGGTTATCCAACTTCAGAGGCAGGATAGGGGGAAAACAAAAACAAAAAAGAACACAGAGACTATGCAATTAAAGTGCTGTGAATTGTGTTTTCAACCACAAATAGATCATTTCTGTCATAGAAGTGCATGGAGAGGGTATTCATTTATTCGCGTGAAGTCACCATAAAATGAAATCTAATGACACATTGCAGTGAGAGCCACAAAACATAATAATACGAACTGGTATAAAGGTCACCTCACTGTTGACCTAAACGCAACCTAGACCTAGTTCCAAAAGATCAGGGTCATGTTCAGTGCTGAGTCATTGTAGCGAGGAAGCCGACAGGGGGGGCAAAGCGGTCTGTTGTCCAGGGCTCAGGAAGAGAGAGGGCCCAAAACTGGGTTCTCATTACATTCTACGTATTGGGTGGGGGGACATTTTTATTACATTGTCCCGGGCCTGGCCAAAAGCTGTGAGAGGCCCTGTCTTGTAGTGACAGTCCTGGCCCCTGTCCAGTTAGGTCACCCCTGTGATCTCATGTGAGGGCACAGGGGGCATGTTTGATTAGGTCTCCCCCTGAGTTACGGTAACATGACTCTGACAATGATTACAATGATTGATCGCACATGACCTTATCTTACAGTAATTTGATTACATAAGACCCAACTTACCTCAAAGATCCCACAGAACTTGCTTGGCATTGAATGTTCTGATGTTCTGAAGAGAGATAGGCCTACTTCTTTTTTTATTAAAAAAATACTGGTATCATCTTCATATCATATCTTTTATCCACAATTTACCAGTATTTGTCATAGTTCAACCAGATTTTTCTGTGAGGTTGTTTCTATAGACTTTGTCGACCTTGTCTGCTGAGTGAGTGTGTTTGCGCAAACAGATTCAACATTTAAGAATTAATTCGTTGCCATGTCAATAGTGTTGATAATGATTTTGTTAGGGCAGTCCTCCAGTATCACAAACATAAAATGGGCAAGCAAAATGGCAAAACACATATATAAAGAATACAGTATGTACTGAATGAGAACACTGACTGAGCAAACGACAGCAAGGCCTGTGTGTGTGTGTGTGTGTGTGTGTGTGTGTGTGTGTGTGTGTGTGTGTGTGTGTGTGTGTGTGTGTGTGTGTGTGTGTGTGTGTGTGTGTGTGTGTGTGTGTGTGTGTGTGTGTGTGTGTGTGTGTGTGTGTGTGTGTGTGTGCGTGTGCACGTGCACGTGCACGTGCGCGCGTGTGTGTGTGTGTGTGAATGCTGCAGGCCACATGTAGGAGCTCTGTTGTGCTGTGCTGGTCGAGCTGGAGCCTGTGGTGTGGTGTGGTGTGTCTTGCCCCGTCACACGCGACGCCAGCCAGCTGTGGAGGAGACGCCCGCCCCGCTGCCCCCGCACGGCGCCACTCAGGAGCCATGGCTACCAGAGGCTGGGATGGATGGCGACAGGATAGGGGCGGCACCAGCAGCAGCAGCAGCAGCAGCAGCAGCAGCAGCAGCTGGCATGGCGACACAGTGGCAGCAGTGGCGTAGCAAGAGCCCATGCCATGGCACGCCTGAGTGCCAATTCACTGGAGGGAGGCACCCTCAAAGCCACCAAGTCACAGTGTGTGTGTGGGAAAGAGAGACATAGATGGAGAAGAAAAACAGATGGGAAGGGAGAGAGAGGACGGGTGAGAGAGAGACAGAGAGAGAGAGAGAGAGAGAGAGAGAGAGAGAGAGAGAGAGAGAGAGAGAGACAGAGACAGAGACAGAGACAGAGACAGAGACAGAGGGAAACAGACAGAGAGAGAGAGAGAGCGCGAGAGAGCAGCCAGGAACCAGCTAGCGAGAGAGATAGATGGAGTCTGTAGGTCTATGTGTGTGAAAGGTGAAGGAGAAGTTTGTGAATGACTGTTTATTTCAGCGTAAATGGTTGCACTGTAAGTTGAGTGCATGTGGCGAGGGTGGGGTAGCAATGCTTGGGGTTGCCAACCCCCACTACTTACCCCACCCTTGCATGAAGGATATCCCCAGATGGGAACCCTCTCCCACCTCCCCCGAGAACACACACACACACACACACACACACACACACACACACACACACACACACACACACACACACACACACACACACACACACACACACACACACACACACACACACACACACACACACACTACACACGGGGCCACCATTTATAATTCAGACCCAGACCTGCTGGAGCCTGCCTTCACTTCCTGCCATTTTGCGTGACATCCTGCCGCGCCCTGCTGATTGGCCCTTCAAGGGCTGACTTCCTGTGGGGCCAGATTCCACTTCCTGTGGGAACACTGCTTTGCCGCCCGCACTGCGGACAGCTGTGGGGAAGATAATATCTATTCACATCGTTTTTCAGTTCTTTCTTTTTCCTCTTTTTTTTCTTCTCCCTCCTCCCCTCTGCATTCCTTCTTCTCACTTCTGTCTGCGTTTTTTTTGTTTTTCACTTGCCATCGCAACTGACTTTGGATGCTCGTTTTAGAGTAAATTACATGTTTAACTGTTTGTTTCCATTTTTAGTAGTGACTGGCTGCTGTTTTTGAAATGAGAAAGGGATTACAGGCAAGTCAGTGATGGGAAGAGAGACGTCTGGGCGAAGGGAGGGCATGGCGTCTGGGAAAGAGCGAGGGATGGATGTCTGTCTGTACTGGAGGAGGAAGAGGAGGAGATGAATTTCACATGCTCAGAGAAGCGCTCTCCTCCAGCGCCACATAACATGCACGGTTACTGACTCTCTAGGGCATGTTACTGCATGGGCCTACTGGGCTGCAGGCCTAAGGGTCAAGGGTCAAGGGGGCCCTGAAGGTCAATCCTCTATATCAGTGATTATCAAACTGTGGGCCGGCGTGGCGGTATTCCAATTCCAAAGAAATTTCTTTTCTAAAAATCAAATTAATAGTTCTGTGTGTTGCTGTTGGCTACTTGTTTGAGTTGCATTATTTATTGTGTCCGAGGTGGGCTGTGAACATTTGTGACAATTTCAAGAGGGCCCTAGGTTGGAAAAGGTTGGGAACCTCTGCTCTATATGTCTTTTCTAATA
>NC_085866.1:49721642-49726642 GCF_034702125.1 Engraulis encrasicolus
TGTGTGTGTGTGTGTGTGTGTGTGTGTGTGTGTGTGTGTGTGTGTGTGTGTGTGTGTGTGTGTGTGTGTGTGTGTGTGTGTGTGTGTGTGAGAGAGAGAGAGAGAGAGAGAGAGAGAGAGAGAGAGAGAGAGAGAGAGAGAGAGAGACAGAGACAGAGACAGAGACAGAGATAGAGACAGCGAGAGGCAGGGAAAAAATAGAGAGAGACAGAGAGAGAGTCAGGAAAAGAGGAGCAATGAGGAACAGAAAGAGAAAGAGAGGAAGAGAGAGAGACAGAGAGAGACAGCAAGGGGAGGAGAGGAGAGGAGAGGAGAGGAGAGGAGAGGAGAGGAGAGGAGAGGAGAGGAGAGGAGAGACGAGAGATGGGGGAAGAGAGAGCGTATAAGATGTTGAAAGAGAGAGCATGGAGAGACAGAGAGAGGAGAGAGGCAGCGAGAGAATGAGAAAGTGAAAGGGGTAGAGGGGAGGGGGCGGTAGAGGGAAACCCTTGTTGAGGGAGCTGTGGGAAGCAGAGGGGACAGAGTAGACTGTCTAAAGAGTGGATGGGGGGGATTAAGTAGTTGAGCTCAAGCTCTGGTCTCTCTGGTGATTGTGCTCTTTGAAATGCTCGTGCGTGCGTGTGTTACATGTGTGTGTGTGTGTGCGCGTGTGTGTGTGTGTGTGTGTGTGTGTGTGTGTGTGTGTGCGTGCGTGTGTGTTAAGGGGGCAGTTAAGTGGGGATGGCAGTTCAGTGGGGTGTTTTGAAGGATGCTAAGCTATTTTAATTAAAAAATCTCAAAGTTTTGGCACTCCATTGATAGCTGTCGTGTTGCTGTTGTTATTGTTGTTCCCTCCGCCACACATTGCAATCACACAGATGTCATCGTCTCCATGAAAACACACACCTCTTCAGTGGTCCATCATCCAACATTTGTAAAAAAATAAAATAAAAAAAATACATCTCCAGAATCGGAATAAGACACCCTTATGTGTCCCAACAATGGGCAATTCAGTTCCACATTCCTAGTCTCGATAAAACACGATAGATAAGAGTGCTCTTCGTTCACTCCTCTTAATACTAATACCCCCCCCCTCCTCTCTCTCTCTCTCTCTCTCTCTCTCTCTCTCTCTCTCTCTCGTTCCGCCTGTGTGTTTGTCCTCTGATCCCCTATTCAGGCCTGAGGAGTCTTGAAGGCTCTTGAGGTGAGAGGCTGCTGGTTCACACGGCTCCCACGGGAAACAGACCCCGAGCCTTCCCAGCATGCCGTGCGTCACTGCGGCACTGCTCTCCAGGCAGGAGCCTGGCAAACGCTGAAACCTCCTTCACCTCTTCCTCTCTTCTGTTATTTTCCCTTTTCTTCTCATGTCTTCTCTTCTCTTCTCTTCTCTCCTCCTCTCTTCTCTTCTCCTCTCTTCTCTTCTCTTCTCTTCTCTTCTCTTCTCTTCTCTTCTCTTCTCTTCTCTTCTCTTCTCTTCTCTTCTCTTCTCTTCTCTTCTCTTCTCTTCTCACCCCTTCTCTTCTCACCCCTTCTCTTCGTTGTGGTCCCCCTGTGTTCCTGTGTGTTTATTTACGTAACAGAGCTTGGCAGTACACACCACCACCCAACAGAGTGAATGGCCTGGTTGCTGAGCCACCGCCACACACGTGTAAGCGAGGTCATTCCTGTACGCTCTTTACATACTGCATACAGCACATAGTCCCTGGGGGGTTGTAGAACCCCTGTTGAGAAACACTACTGTACACCCTATACACTGCGTCATGCAGGCTTGAACACACCATCTGCAGAGTTGCATCTTGAGCTGCATTTTGAGTTGAGAGGGGATGAGAGCGGGGTTTGAAAATGTTGTCACGCCAAGCTTGCTGTGTCAGCTTGCTTGACTGCTTACTGAGGATACACGCAGCCGACCGAGTTTATTTGTCACATGTATGGAGATACTGTGAAATAGCACATGCAGTTAATGTTGTTGTTTGTTACTTGACTTTATATTTGGCAGCCGTGGCCTGATGGCAGGGTGCAGGGTGGTTCCAATCTCACCCTTACCTCTCCCTATACCTCCACCATGGCTGAAGAGCCCTTGAGCAAGGCACCTAACCCCACATTGCTCCAGGGACTGTAACCGATACCCTGTGAAATAATAACTGCGCGTCACTTTGGAAAAAAAGTCAGCCAAGTGTAATGTAATATTGAAATACCGGTACATCAGAAATCCAACACATAGGCCTATTACGTAATTCCAGGGACGGATCATGGGCCCCTGGGCCCCCCTCCATGGATGTTGCTTGTTTACAAAAAGATTTAGGGCCTTAGATCAAATGTTTTAGCGACAGTTTCTATAAACAGTTTAAATATTACTTTAAAACCAGCGATGGGCAACCTGAATTCAGAAGTAACAACAATCGAGTGCCACATATTCCAAATGATCTGGTGTTACCTGTCCAACTAAACAGAGTAGGGGTCGACTGATACGGGTTTTTTAATGGCCGATGCAATACCAATTTTTTTTCACCACCCTTGGCTGATACCCGATTTTTGATACCCGATATTTGAGGCCGATATGAGTAAAAAAAAGTTTAAAAAATGACAAATATTCCAGGTCTTAAGTTAAAAATAATAATTTATTTAATATTATCAAATTGAGGTAGAACGTGTAACATTTAAACACTCACTCTAACTATCAATTAATGTCTAAAATACAAAAATGAAGTGTCTTGTTGCTTCTAAAAAACCTGAGTAACTACTAACTGAAATGACTAATTTCAATTTTTAGTATGACCAGCGCATGTAAAGAAATTGACAATAAAGCCTTCTTGACTTGGAGTAACAAAATATTTGAGCATTTAGCCATATTGACTCACATTCAGGTTTCCCAGTCATAACTTACCCACGGTTGCCATCTCAGTGGAACTGCATGTTTTTGAGGGAGGAGCCAATGGGAGACCCTTCTTATATACTTTGACTTTCTCTGCCAATCATCTGGTTTGTATTGAACATGTAAAATATGTGGCACTGAACTGTAGCTTTGGAATCCAGATTTAAAACTTGAGTACAAAGTAAACAGGATTTCCCTTTCATTTTTATCAGAGACAAATGAGCAATAATCTCTGACTGTCCCTGGATATTGGAATCATCTGGATTCATCTGGATTCATCTGGACACTCGGTGGTGGAGGAGCCTTACACACCACTAGCATAAACACTGTGCCGTACTTACAGTATGTAATACCTCTGAACTGGCTGTTACATTCTGCAGCACTGAGAGTGTTTATCCCCAACCAGTGAGCTAAAACTAAATAGCCACATAAGCGTGGAGCCATGCAGCATGCCTCAGTACCTCCTCATCCGCCATGAATGAAGCCATGAATAATGCTACCTGGGTTAAACACACAGGAGGAAGAGGAAGAGGAGGGATGGGATGTTGAGGAGGAGGACGGAGGGGGGGATGAAGAGGAGGAGGATGAGGACAGGATCTGTTCTGGAAAAAAAAACAGCAACAGAAGCAGCAGTAGGCTTACTTCCACTGCAGCAGGAGGTGAGATCGCTAACTATGCTTCCCTCAGCGGGGTCATCCCTATGTTCCCCGGGTCCTATGTTCCCCACAGCCAGGGAACTTAGGACCCTTTTTTTCAAAAAAGTTTTCTATGTTGCCCGCTGCTTCCAAGTAGCAAAGCACAGGTTGTTGTTGCACCTCTGACAGGTTAGGTTATAGGGATAGTTTTGGTCAGGGGGCACACATTTACAACTCAGAAACATTGCATTACTGACAGGTTAGGTTTAGGGAGGGTTTTGGGAAGGGAACAATTTGAAAACTCAGAAAGATTGCATTACTGACCGGTTAAGTTTAGGGATGGTTTTGGGAAGGGTTAGATACAATGCGGGGAACATAGAACCCTTTTTTAGGAAAAGGGTTCTAAGTTCCCCGGTCCCATACAAAGACCGGGGGACATGGGACCCGTGGAACATAAAACTTGGGGAACATACGCGCTCTAACTATGCTAACATCAGCAGGATGAGGGGAGCAGCTAGCATATACCCACCAACCTCTGCAACAGCAGTAATAGAAGAGGGACAGCTGCGTTTGATTACAGTGCTGAGTAGTTTGGAGAGGGGACGGAAAATGAAATGTACTCATAAAACTCATATGTAAATGTGATGTCAGGCTGCCTGGAGATGAGAGGGGAGGCCATGTCGCTGTTTTTTTAATTGGGTCTACAAATTCATACTGAAAGAGGGTCTCATGATCTATATTACTCTGCTCTGTCTCTCTGTCTCTGTCTCTGTCTCTGTCTCTCTCTCTCTGTCCCTCCTGTTCTGTGTAGTGAGTCCAAAGTATTTCATCCCTCATCCTCTCCTGCGCTCAGCGTTCATTTTTTGCTTTCTTCTTCTCCCTTTCCCCTTCTCTTGCTTACCCAGCTGCTTGAGGAGGAGAAATTCTTTCAGCTTCAGCCACTCTTCTCAAGAACTTTTATCTTTTCCTTCAGTGAAAAAATATCATTACACAATACAAAACAACTGCTGGCCGGTCATCATATGTGCCTCCCCGTCCTGTCTTTATCTGGGATTGCACTGGATGTACCGTACTGTTCAGATATGATGTCTTAGTTCTGAGACATTCCACTGTGTAACAGATTTTAAATATGTGTGAACTTAGTGACAATTGATTTCTTTCTTTAAGAAGGCTAAATGCACACACGCACGCACGCACGCTCGCTCGCTCGCTCGCACGCACGCACGCACGCACACACACACACACACACACACACACACACACACACACACACACACACACACACACACACACACACACACACACACACACACACACACACACACACACACACACACACACACACACACAGCTGAATGCCTCTGTCAAATACAAAGCTGGGGCTATAATGCCGATCGTTCCTTCACCCCTGATGGCTTTGACATATTCTCTCTCCCTCTCCTCTCAATCTATTGACCACCTCTCTCTCTTCTTTAGGCCACTTAAGGCCCTGCCGCGGTCCCCACCGAAAGGCG
>NC_085866.1:49729142-49764142 GCF_034702125.1 Engraulis encrasicolus
AGTTATAGTAGGGCCATTCTCTTTATTTTGAGAAACTTAAGTCATACCCGTAGCAGGCCTATTTCTTTAACTGGTTACAGTCCGTCCAGTCTCTATTAGACATGTAGGCCCTTTTCCTCAACAACTGATCTTATTTAATGTGCTATGGCCTAAGACATGACACGGAAACCCCATAGTTATCAACTTACATGAACTAAAATACTGTTTACCCAACCAAATATACGCACCGTGCTGAGGGTATGCGTCTGGTTTACATTGTAAGCCTACCATGCTTGTTTCATATCTCATGTGGTCTGCATCAGAGATAGTGGCATTCTATTCTAAAAGGGCTGTGTGGTAACAGCCATCTAGCGCCAGTGGTGGATGCAGCAGGTCAATGAATAATCGCCATCTAGCGACCAACTTTGGCCAAGCCTTCAACCTTCACATAGATTGGTAAGTCGATTGTCTATAATGGTGGCGCCACCTGGTGGCTAAAGAAGGAAGGTGTATAAGGGGACAGAGTTTCATGAATGGTTTTATGTACTGATGATGGGTATACTTTTTCCCAATTTATTTTACCCTTTGTGCATTTGGGTGTCTGCAGTAGCCTACATCTAACCTTGATATGGTCACAAGATGTTACATTAGCGATGTCAAGAGATATACTATTTTTTGAAGACAATGCAGGATGCTTCTGGTCACGGAAAACAGACATATGCACACACACATACACGCACACACAGACATTAAAACACAAATTGTATGCTTGTCTACAAGTGGTATAATACACCACAACTTTATTTATTGCAAATAAAAAAGTGTGAGAGAAAAATACAACTGCTCCTGATCGAAGCTTAACCTTGCACTGGTACAGTAGGAGAAATGATAATAATAAGGAAGAGAGGAGGGAGGGAGGAAAAAAAACATATCCATGTCTTATCAAGCAAAGCATGAGTTTCATGGCCATGGGATGATGATCAAGACGAAGGACAAACAAAACCAAAGAAAACTGAACAGAACTGTCACACACTCTTGTCTCCTGAGCCCAGGCCAAAACACCCTCCGCCTCCTAAAGACCAGAAATTTTAAATAAAATATCGAAGGCAGAAGAGGAAAAGAAAGGAAAACGCAAGCAGGCACTGGCATACACACACACACACACACACACTCAGACAGCTATACACACATATACATACGTTAAGAGAGACACACATACACACACTGAAAACTGCTACAAAGACTAATAATTTGGTCCCACTTTGGTCTCCTCTCCTGAACATACAAATACCGGTAGTTAAGTAATTGATCAGAGCAGAACATTCACATGATTACACACTTGTGTGTTCTGTACCATGTCCCTTATTCAATTCCGCTGTGCAGTTTTCACATACAGGCTTTCTTGAACCCAAACAAAAAAACAAACACCATACTGCACAACCAATACAGAGGACACATCTTGACACACATCCCCCAAAATATATTTTCAGCCAACTTTTCTCCCGAATGGTCTGTATGACCATTTCCCATCTTACAACACTTTCTTTTTTAAATAAAACAAACTAAACTTGTCACTTGATTTTTGTTTTCAATCTTCCAGACAAAAAGAAGGTAAACTCTGGTCTTCACAAGAACAGAGGTCCAAACTTAAAAAAAAAAAAAAAAAAACACGAGACAGAGGAAGGCATAATCAAATGGATGAAAGAATGAATGTAAAAACAAAAACACAAAAAATAAAAAAAAAGGTAAATGACAAAAAAAGAAATACATAGGCACTGTGTAAGCTGTTGTACGTTTTCTTTTTAAAACAGTTTCATTTTTATAAACCATTTACAGACTACAAAACATTCCATCATCATAAACAACAACTGAGAAGAAGAGTTAAATGGGCCAAATTCAAATGTACAACACAACACATCGGCATCATCATGGCAGCTCCTCCCAGGGCCTAGCGTACCGGAGAGGTGTAGCATCATGGCTCCTGAAATGTAATGTGGTGGCCGGTGGACAGAGGTGATACAAACCCGGCTCAGAAGTATTTTTTTAAAACCCCTCCCACTATTTCCATCCAACACAGGCGACTAGTAGCTTATAGTGAGTTCAGACCGACAGAGAGCCATGCGGGTGCCCGTTCCCACTCCTAATCTCGAATGAAGCGATGTGTTCGCGCCGAGCGTTCAGGAACAGTCATGAGCACTGCTCTGGCCGGCCTAAAAACAGAATAAGTCACTCGTCTACCACTCGTCTGAGTACTCAATACAAATCAGCTGATTCAGAGCTAGTTGGATCAAAATTTGCGACAGGGGTTTTAACATTCTGATCTTGGGACTGACACCTCTGTAGGTGGATGGAGAGTTTTGCTCAGGGTGGTGGGTAATGGTGGGAGGGGCTAGGGAGTTGCAGAGGCAGAAGGGGTTGGGGTGGGGGGATTGGAGGTCCAGGACGTCCCATTTTATTGGTCTTTCTTATCCACCTCTGTAATCTCCTCTTTGGGGCTTTCACTTTCCTCTGTCTCTGTCTCTGGAACAGTTTCCTCATACCTTTACAAGAGAATGAGAGGAGGAGGAGGAAGAAGAAAAGGATAATTTGGATTAGTATGGCTGTGTCAGTCAGAACAGGTTGACGTTTTAAATGGACTAACTGAGGATGACATCATCAGAGCACAGGACAATAGGGTTTGAAATGGATGGACACTTGGATCCACATTCACCATCATACAAAGTCAATGACAGCATAACACAAAACAAGCAACAAAAACAAACAATACAGGCCAAGGTAGTCACTTCATAATCACCACGTGTTGCGAAACCCCTCCCTCCCTACATCAAAGAACACAAAAAAGGGACAAAAGGAGCCAAACGCAAATGACAGCAAGAAATGACGCTGCCCCACTGACCATTTGGACTTTGTAACGACGACGACAACAGAATCAAACAGAACGACAACAGAACCAAACTTAAAAATAGAATAGTGACAGTTGGAGCAGAGGACGGACGGAGGGCACAGGAAGCTGACATGCACACAGGAACAGGAACAGGAACAGACAGCTGGGAGTGTGTGGTGGGAGCAGCATGACCAGAGCACGTCACCTCTCGGTGAGGATGAATAGGAGTAGTCACCCCATCATCCTGTACCCCACACCCCATTGCAGCTGCAGCACCAGGCACACACGGGGTGAAGGGAGTGAGAAACATGTCCAACACAGCAAGCTGGCCGGGAGACTGCAGCCAAGCAATTTGCCTGTTTCGCAATGACGTCAAGTTCCGTTAAGAAAGGAAGCAGGTATAAGCCACTGCCGGGTTCAGATAGAAAACTATAGACAAACAGTGGTGTGCATCTATATGCCGATGTAGCGTTTGGAGTGTGCGCACATCCAGTTAAAACAGGTGCCGGACTAAAAGCGATCAAACAAAAGAAGAAAAAGGCACTCTGTTGCTGCTCCCAGTTTATTGTACACAACGTTTCGACCAGTCTGGTCTTCGTTGTGTACAATAAACTGGGAGCAGCAACAGTGTGCGGACCTTTTTCTTCTCATGTTTATGCCTATGCCACCTGATGCAATCCTATACCCGTTTCCAATGCAATGACTCCAAGGCGTCTGACGTCAGGAGAAGAACTAGGGACTGGGAATGCCTGGCTACAGGTAGAGTCAGCCGAGGGGACAGCCAGGTGAGACGGACAAAGTCAAAAGAGGGAGGCAGAGAGATCAAAGCACGTGCACAGGTGAGCGACACAGCCAAGCCATAGGATGCACCACTAGAATAGCAGGCAGGCACAACATGGATGAGGATGCTTACGGAGGTCACAGGGCAGGCAGTGATGAGCGACTTGCATCCATTAGTTTACCATCCAAAAACGTATTCCAAATGACATAGTCTTCCCTGTCCAAATTCGACCTGGTGATTGCCTGGTTGAAAGATTTAAATGGCTGAATTGGACAGCTGAAGCCAGGTCACTTGGAATGCGTTGCACTAGATTGGAAACTACTAACTCCATGTTGCCCATCACTGGTCACAGAGCAGAAACCAAAACGTTGGATGGGAGATGGTGACAAAGACTGAACTGGACTGGGGTGAACTGGATTGGGGTGGGGTGGGGTGTGGTTATAGCTGGGGGCATACCTGCCCAGGGGCGGAGGGCACGTAGGGGCCTGGAGAGGCGGCCGGGCCCTACATGTTAGCGGGCGTGTGCCTGCGGCGCCAGGGGGGAGAGGGGGGACCCTGCATGGAGGCGGCCAGGCTGGCCGGGGAGCCCGAGACGGTGGGGTAGTGAGTGAGGCGCGGGGTGTGAGGTAGCACCTCCTCCGACGACTCATAGCTGAGCGCAGAGGACAAGACGGAGGGAGCAGGAGGAGCAGAGAAGAGAAGATAATGAGGAAAATGGAAGAGAGAGAAAGAGAAGTAGAATGAGGGGAAGAGGCAAGAGGAGGAGGAGTGGGTGAGTAGAAGAGAAGAGAAAGAAATGGAGAGAAGGGGAAATGGGGAAGAAGGTAGATGGAGGTATCAGAGAGAGGAGAGGTTAGAGCACAGAAGAAACAAGAGGAAAGAAAGGTGTGCTAAGGGAGAGATTAAACAGGCAAAGCTTTTCAAGATGGTCGAAACAGGACTGGAGAGAGGACAGTGCGGGCAGCCAGGAGCAGGTGTACCAAGTATGCATTCAGGCATAACAGCACAATTGTAACATCTTGGGGTACTTTCTTACCAACAGCAATTGGCGTGCTAATACCTAAGGCTCTAGTTAGGGCTCATTTTCATTGTAGTGGAAGGATCAACTGAAGTCAATGAATTAAGAGAAATGCACCAAGGCATCCAAAAACTGCTTGATTTTGGGCAAATTTTGGGCACAATGTTTTTTTGAAATGCATTATACGTAACCAAGGGCTATTGGTGTGGAAGCACCCTTGCTTGTAGGACTTTGGCATGAGAGATTTTGTGTCATGTTAACAGAGAATAAACACATTCTATCCATGCGCCTATATTCTTTAGACGTTACATCCTCTGAAGTGGTCAAGTGACAGAGTGATCAATGTCTATTTCTGGGTGTTTTTGAAAGCGGAGTTGGGGACAGAGAGGCGAGAGGTCCTGGGAGCAGGTGTGGCACGAAGGTCAGCAGCACTGTTGGAGCACTGTTGCCATGGCTACTATCGCCATGGCCAGTGGAGGTTCCTGGCTGCAGTGTGTGTGGCGGAATGTTCCCTGCCCACAAGTCACGTGACCCTGCAGGTGCCAGGTGTCTCGCCCGTGCCCTCAGTGGCCCCTCCTGACACACACACACACACACACACACCTTACCACTGGCTGCCCCTTTTGCGTGCGTGTGTCTGCGTGTGTGTGTCTGCGTGTTTGTGTCTGCGTGTGTGTGTCTGCGTGTGTGTGTCTGCGTGTGTGTGTTATGGCTGCTTCCAATGCAGGAAACATCCAATGTGGGAGTGGGAAGGGGGCGTGTGTGTTTTGGTGATTCTGTTGTTGTGTCAGGAAAGATGAGACTTTTGTGATTTCTGGAAAAAAAACCTGCACGTGCAAAAAAAAAAAAAAGATTTGCGAGTTATATTCTGGCAGTCATGGTCACTAAAGTCACGGGGATGATCCAGGTGTGTGAGAGTAATGGAGAGAGAGAGAGAGAGAGAGAGAGAGAGAGAGAGAGAGAGAGAGAGAGAGAGAGAGAGAGAAAGAAAGAAAGAGAGAGAGAAAAAGAAAGAAAGAGAGAGAGAGAAAGAAAGAGAGAGAGAGGGGGAGAGAGAGAGGGGGGGGGAGAGAGCGAGAGAGCGAGAGAGCGAGAGAGATACACAGAGGGACACGTATGAGGAGAGATGAGTCATGAAGTGACCTTGTATCTCCATCCGCTCAACGACTGTGTGTCCTTCATTACCTCCGCCAAGGAGGTAATGTTTTCGCTCGCGTTGGTTTGTCTGTCTGTTTGTCAGCAGGATAACTCAAAAAACTAATCCACGGATTTGGACAAAACTTTGTGGAGTCGTTGGCTATGACCCAAGGAACAAGTGATTAAATTCTGGTGGTGATCCGGATCATAAACCAGAACCAGGACCTTGTTAAAGATTCTTCACCAATGCTGGCCTATAAATCTAGACGCCCCTAGTGACCGCAAATTGAATTGCGGGCCAGGGCAAAACATTCCAGTTTCTAACTCAACAAAAGGAGGCAGAAATAGAAGGTGTAACATAGTCAAATGTTCTATGAAGCAGCTTCCTTGGCGGAAGTCTGCGCTCTCTGAGTGCTCCTAGTTGTCCAGTGGTTCAATCACAAAAAGACGTCTTAAAATGTCTTTAAAAGTGTGTATGGGAATGAGGAATGGAGTGTGATTAGGACGAAAACACAAACAGAGAAAGCAGAACAGACCGGAATAAAACACCACAAACACCCCCATGCTTAAATGAATGGAGAAGGCACAGCTGACGGGCACCCCATGGCACCTGCATCATCCCAACCAACACAGAAGCTAATCCTAAACATTCACCTTTCCATTACGTACAGCAGGGGTGGGCTATTATTAATGCCCAAGGGCCACATTGGGTTTAGAATATTGACAACAGGGCCAGATATCACTGACAACTTGTCGGTATGTATATAATAAGACATAATGTACGCTGGCATAACTTGTTGACCAATTAATTCCTGCACATTAAATTGAAATGTGTTTATTTTTTGTAAAGGCTCTGTGGGTCATATAAAATGTTTCAGCGGGCGACATGTGGGCCCTGGACCAGAGTTTGCCCACATCTGACGTAGAGGGTAAGTTGCAGTGTCTTGCATCATAGTGCACTATTCAGTGATCAAGGGAACTTCTCAGGTTTAGCAACAGTCATAAGCAATAGAAGGCCTGTGCTGGCTTTTCACCTCCCACCACAAACCTCAAACAAACTAGGCAAACACTCCTGATGATGCACTCCCCACGAAATCAGGTTGGACCTGACTTCAAACTTCAAACACATGTAAATGATTAAACGTCTGCCAAAATGCTACAGATACTGCCTTAAAAAAAACTAGCCTGTGCATAGGACGACAACTTCAAGGGAAAGGTTTAGAAACATAGCCACTTCTCATCACAGATTGAACAGTGCGTCTCATTTGAGGTGCATCCATAGATAACAATGACTCTAGGTTGCTTATCTGTGTGTGTGTGTGTGTGTGTGTGTGTGTGTGTGTGTGTGTGTGTGTGTGTGTGTGTGTGTGTGTGTGTGTGTGTGTGTGTGTGTAAGTAATACCTGAACATGTCTGTCAACTCTCCCTTCAGCAGAGCAACCACCACTGGGAAGCCAACGCAGGCTGGCACCAAGTACAGGAGAGCAGGCTGGAGGACACAGGTAGACACAAACACATAAGACATAAAAGCTTAGGCTACACCAAAATGAAACGAGGGCTTTTTTGAAACCGAATCGTTACACACACGGCATCAGTGTGTGACTGTGTGTGTGTACGGCATCATAAGTTAGAAAGTCTAAGAATGAGATGCTGGTTACACGTATGCAGATATGTTTAAATCTGGATATTTTTCTAATCCATTGCGTTTTAGCCCTCTGAATGAGATATTTCATAAAAAATCCATATACGTGTAAACAGCTTCTGAGAAAGCGCAATATGCTGCATATCCAGCAAGAGATTCAACAGTTGTGGTGGACCAAAAAGTATACTACTATGCCATACAATTACAAAACAACATCATATGTAATGCTACAAAGCCATAATAATAACCATTGAAGTTAGGGGGACTACATCTGACAGTGGAATCTCTCCCTCATACCTGGGCATGCAAATAGGAAAGGATAACACTAAAAAAGTATAAAACAATGCTATTTAATACCTGATGATATACAACCATGATGATAGCTACTTATTTAATTGCATGTTGGCTTCTTTCTGTCTCACCTGGGCATGTTTGTAAGTGTGCATGACGAAGATGGTAAGGCCCAGACCAAAGATGTAGGCCAGGAAGCTGGTGTAGAAATAGGTCCTGGTGTTCTTCTTCAAACTAAAAAGACCCAAACACAATGACACAGTTCATATGCAGGTGTTTTTGTTTTATTACAGCAAGTAGAGTAGAGTAGAGTAGAGTAGAGTAGAGTAGAGTAGAGTAGAGTAGCTTTATTAATCCCCAGGGGGAAATTAAGGGTAATTGGCCACCGCTCAGGGCGGCGCCAAGTGAACCACCAAGTAGTGTTGTTATGTAGGGGTCAACAGACACTCAAGAAATATTACCTACACATTAAATATATACACACCACGACAAAATGGAAAAAATGTCTCACCTAACATCAAAACGGAGCAGCAGTGCGATGAAGATGCCTGGAGGATAAAGAAAAACAGAGGGGAAAAAAGAGTAGAAACACTCAAACAAACAGAAGGGAAACAACACCCTCTAGTGGTCAGTAACTATTACACAGGTTGTGTAAGACCGATAAATACAATACAAGTCCACCCAGTTTTTGCACACTTTAAAAACGTAGTAACCTTATCTAGTTGACAAGTTGTGTTGTTCCAATAGTAAAAAATATATCAAGCAGAAGACTTATGGACGTATGTCCTCCTTCTTAGGTATCCAGTAAGTGTAATGGAATACAAAAGGGGGAGCAGAGAGAATTGAGATTTTTTTCTGCTGTGACTCCTCGGGAAAGGTACATTTCACATAGTTCTTTGCACTTTCATTGCAACCATCTGTGACAGTGTTAGGCTTTTATTCAATTCACCCCGTTAATATCTAGTAAATGTAATGTAATGAAGTGATTCTGTGCACTGACCAGGGATGACGATGTCTCCCAGGCCGAGCATGGCAAAGTTGCTGGCACCCAGTCCCTTCTCCAGGAGGTCCTGGGGAAACACCACTGAAAACACCAACAGGAGGCATGACATCAGTGCATCACTTTGGCTTCTTTCCATTATATTAACTCCTGCCCTCCTGTGTGCTTGTGGCCTCGTTGTGACATCGCAAGAGGTCATTGACGACAGATCAAGTTCAATTCAATATTCTCATGTGCAATCGGGATGTTCAAAGGGGAAAGTCCACAGACGTTGACACTAGCGGGGAAACTTTGTTTTCTTTTTGTGAGGACACAAGCACAGGTCCAGGACATGAGTAGTTAAGCAGTGAATGAGGTGCTGTTTCCACGTAGCAGGATATTTTTTTAGAAGGGTATTTTTTTCTCCTGCTAGGTGGAAACGCAACGTGTGGATAAAAAAAATCCTCCATTGTAACAAATGCGTTTCAGACCCCTAAACAGGATATTTTTTTCTCCTGCTACTTTTTTTTCTCCTGCACCTGGATTTTTAAATATCTGCTACGTGGAAACGGAAGGCCAAAACCAATACAAAACCAATACAAGCAGGAGCAAAAAATATCCACATATAAAAATATCCAGCTACGTGGAAACGGCACCTGAGTCAAAGGGTGCATTCCATTATCCTGGCTTTACTGTACGTATGGCTATACTGTGTAATATTTTTGGTAGTTAATTTCCAGAATTCATGCTGCCCAATCAGAAATGTCACCTTTTCCACAAAGTACTGATTCATTATGACTGGGGAAGTTGCACTCCTCTGGCCATCATCCTACACAGTGCACCTTTAACAGAATAACTATGTGCAAACCAAACATTTGACCTGCTCCACAATCACAGTAGCCACTGCTTGATGAAGTTCCAGCTCCATTAACACACCAGCCAATGGGACAAAGCCAGTACAACAAGTGTCTTATTTGAATCCAGTATTGACCCAGTTGGCATCTCTAGGCCCGCCCATGAAATTGTTTGTTTTCCCCTCCGAATGCTCCGACCGCTGTATGTAGTGGCTAATTAATATGCCTAATGACTTGCAGTGATTGGCACCACACGACCACGGGTGAAGCATTCGGAGGGGAAAACAATGCAGTTTTATGGGCGAGCCAGGGGAGCCGACTGCATCAATAGCACATTACTGGCCACAGCTAGCAAGAAACAAAAGACAGCCTGAATAAAATACTCACACTTAATGGGTGCCTCGAATGACTTGGCAACTGTCACCATGACGTTGGTGCCAAAGACCTATTTGGGAAAATACACAAGAGGAAAGAAAGCCACAGGTTACGCTATGTTTACTTGGCAACTAAATCAACAGCTGTTCAGCGTGTTCCAGAGAACGCTGGATGACCCCCTGGGTTACGGACAGACACACAGACATTGCTGCGGCATCTGCCATCGGGCCTCTGACTAGAGGTGGAAAGCCCAGGTCCGGAGAGGAGGAAGGAAGAGTCCAGCCAGCTTTGTGGTCAGCCATTTGCATCATCTCTCATAGACCAGGTGCAAATCTGTCAGTCTTGACAGGAGTATGGGTGATGACGGAGGTAAGCTGGGAATGACTATCGAGCTTTCTGAAAAGTTTTTTTTTTCTGAAATATTTTATATATTTATAATATATTTTATATATATGTCTTTCTCTCTAAGCAACGCATGCACACGCGCACACACGCGCACACGCACACGCACACAACATTTCCCTGTAAACTGTACCCACACACACCATCTGCCCTAGAAAACTAAACATATTTCCCTAGAACATGAGTGACTGAGCCACATAACCACAGAACCGATTTCTCTGTTAGGTATACCCACACTGTCCATTCCCCTCTCTTACTCAGATGTCATAGACCAGTGGCTCTCAACCTTTTGTGAACAAACGCCCCCTTGAACTCATCCTAAGACTTCCAACACCACCTTAATCTCATCATAAGCCTGCCAACACCACACTTAGTATAAAAAATGAAATAGACTAATGCCCACATTTGCAGTCGAGTGCCCCCTGTCTCAGCTGTCTCCTTCTCAACACCACCCTAGAACTGCAGCCTAGGATACCCCCTGGGGGGCTGTAGAGCCCCCATTGAGAAACATCATCATAGGCTAACAGGCCTCTCAACAGGATGCAAGCTGTGCCACACACACACACACACACACACACTTACCCAGAAGATGTCATAGACAAACAGGCCGCCCAGTAGAATGCAGCCCGTGCTGACGTTATTCAGGTGAAGCAGCTCCACACCATTCAAAGCAAAGGCCAGCCCAAAGAGATTGTTGGCCACCCAGTGCTGATACAGGGAGAGAGAGAGGAGAGAGAGTGAGTTACATGTAGAAAAGAGCGAAAGAGAAGGGATGGAAGAAGCAGAGAGTGAGAGAGATGAATGAGAAGTTGAGGATGGAGAGGAAGGTTCAATGAAAAAAAAAACTACAACGTGTAAAGTCCTGTCTGGAAAGCATTCAACATCATTGCAAATTAAAGTTTGGCATGTCAAGTAATACAGTAACATTTACGACTAATGTCTGGGTTTCTGAGTCATTATGCACTCGTTAAATACATTCATCAATCTGCCAACACTGACGGGGGGGTCTAAGCACTAGCTATTTTAAGGGATACTTTCTAACAACTTGCACCACAAAGAAACTGCCAAATAAATGTTATGTGGAATGCAAGCTAGAATGAAACGGAGGAGCATATTTAAATGTGTATGGAAAAAAATATTTGCTAAACTATGGAGCATAAACCAGAGGTGGACATCCAAGGTTCAGAAAGCAAAAATCCTGCCATGTATTTGAAGAGCTTCATTGCAAAGTGACATCCATTTTAGAGCATTTTGGGAAATTGAAATTTTTGTATTGGGCTTTGCATTGGGATTTGCATTTTTCAACGAAACTCTTCATTTGTTCAAACTGATTTTCTAAATCAGCTGATTGTCATAACACAACCACCTTTAACATAGACAAGCTAATTAGTACACCTGTGTGAGAAGCAGATGAAGTAATTAATGACTACACCTGTGTTTGAGAGCTAAGGCAGAGTGTAAATCATGGCAAAAATGAAACTTTCAAAGCAGTTTGTCTATCTCTGATGAAAATAACACAAGACGCATGGTAAGACTCTGTTACCTTCTTGAGGACGTACCAGACCCCAACCACAGCACTAATGGCCAGGCAGAAGAGATCCCTGGTGTCAAACTCATAGTTGACGATCTCTGTGAAGACAGAAAACAAGTACTATGACTAGGCAGGTTCATGATTCTATACCATTATGAAATGGACTAGTGTTGAAGGCATGCACTTTCACCACATAGATAGCAGTTGTTACACAGCAAATAGTTAACAGTTAAGAACATTTAAGATCTTGATAACATTAAGTCTAGGAGCTACAATTATTTTTAAGCATTGCCATTAAAAAACAAGACCTAACTAAAATGGTAGTTAGTAACTACGAAGAGTAAAGTACTGGGGTCGGTCCATTAGTCTGACAGCTCATAATTCGGACAGCTCAATAAGCCATAGAGGAGCAGAGCAAAAATCACTTTAGTCCAACAGATGGCATGGAACCGAGGTACTTGATGAGTGCAGGCCATAGATGCTAGGACCAGCCTCATCTCCCAGCTATAATTAAGAATTCCATTACAAATCCAGGATCCAGACCACAACCAAAATGGAATCCTGTCTTAATTGGCCAACTTTGCATTATGCCCAGAAAATGTCAAGCGATCTGTTCACAACTTTTAGCCTTAAGCTGCACATAAACAAAAATGCAAGACAAATTCAATCTCTCAAAAACAGAAAGGGGGTGGGTGATTGAGGTTGAGCTGAGTTAGAGACAGGACGAGAAAGCAGAGAGAGAGAGTCAGACAGAGAGAGAAAAGAGACAGGCAGATAGACAGACAGAAAAAGAGTGCAAGGAAGAGAGGACACAATGGAGGGGGGATTGCGCACTTACCCTCTTTGCTCTCCCCCAAGCCCTGGGTGAAGAGAAGCTGATACTGCTTATTGGGGACGCTGGCAGGAACCACCCTGTTCATGAAGGGACTGAGAGAGAGAGAGAGAGAGAGAGAGAGAGAGAGAGAGAGAGAGAGAGAGAGAGAGAGAGAGAGAGAGAGAGAGAGAGAGAGAGAGAACAAAGGGGGTTACTTTGACTCATGCAAACCTGGCAATTGGAAAAGCTGTGAGAGGCTATGACAGAACAGTGACAGAACAGCGCTGGAGTTAATTTACTCTGTCTGTCACACTCAAGCCTCCTATGGGGCCAAATAGAGGAAGACAAACTACTAGCATGTAGCCAGACTTACCTCATTGTGTGCGAGAGAGCCAGGATCCCCAGCACAAAGAAGTACATTGATAGTAGCAAGTTAATGTACTCTTCTGAGAAAACCTAAACCAGACAGAAAAGGAAAAGACAGAGGGGGAAGAACAAATTGTCCATATGATTGGGTTTCATTCATCATCTTTGGCGTACTTCAGTCAACAGCCCATTACATTACATTACATTTTTTTTTACATTACATTAAATTGCATTAAGCAGACACCTTTGACCAAAGCGACTTATAAGGAGGAAATTTAAGCAGGAACAGGGTAAGGGGTCAGCGCAGAGTACAGCAGTTCACAAGTAATTTTTTTAATAAACAAAGACATCTAGGCGCAGTGGACAGTTACAAGTTGCAACACTGACAGCATTGTACAACACATGGTAAAAAGATGTAGCATAAAATCATAAGATACATAAAAAAGCAAAAAAAAGCAATTCAGGTACATACAAGATGTTAGAAGCAGTGGTTTAAGGAAAGAAGCTAAAAACTGTAAGGAAAGAAAGGTAAAAAACTAAGGTCACGAGGTGAGTAGAATTAGTTATTGTGTTAGGGTGTTAAGCAGGGAAGCTCTCTCGGAAGAGATGAGTCTTCACTAGCTTCTTGAAGGTTGAGAGGGATGACCCTGCTCTTGTAGCGACTGGCAGCTTATTCCACCATTGAGAAACAATGACAGAAAACCGTTTGGACTGGGATTGCCTTGTGTGAGAAAAGGGCAAGGCTAAACAGTTGGTATTGGAGGAACGCAACACCCTAGAAAGGGACATACAATATGGCCGGAGCAGAACCTGCTGTAGCTTTCTAGGCAAGGGTCAGAGATTTGTGTTTAATTCCAAGCAGACAACCATTGCCAAGCAGACATAACATTTTCAATTCCTCCACCTAAGGGTGTACGATATGAAAAAATTAATGCTTTTTTTTGTTTTTTGTTTTTTTCCCAATGGAAGATCGTGATAAAAAAAAATTGTGATTTGACATTTTTGCCATATCGCCCACCCCTACCTCCACCATCCAGAGGTTTTCCATTTAATTTCTACTGACCGGTTTGAATATTTGACTGTCCATCACACGTGCATGCAGGTTAGTGCCTGTGTCATAGCCAGATGTGACCTGGGTGATGTATGCCTTCAGACCCTTTAGATTACAAGATCATAACTAACAAATTGTTCTGTAAAAACAATGCATGTGATGCAACAATCACAGGTTCCCATTGCCATTCACCTCCTAAATGAAATCCACATTACTGACCATGTTGTAATACTGGGAGAATTTGCAACAACTTCTAGCTACAATGCAAGTTTAATTGAATAAGACAAAACAGAGAGAGTTGATAAGGAGCCGCATCTTAAGGAGGTTCTTCTTAAATAAATATGAAGCAAGGTTCTATGCTGCCATGTCTATGACTTGCCAGGCCCCTTTGGAAGAATAGTAGCGATTCAGAGTGAACGGAGTTCAACAGGGAAAAAGTCGTGCCCATTTAGGAGAAAAATTGATCCCATGTTGTTGCATTGATGACGGGTAGAACCACTTATCTTGGTTACCATATTAAGAATCTTTGGCCAAAATGTACAAGCTTATTTAGACCTTGCATGTACTTTGTGCATTTGGGCTGTTGAAATGAGACATTCTACAAGTAGCAGCACAGTCAATCAAATCCTGGGAAACCACAGGCTTAACTGAGCCCTTACATAAGAGAATATCCCCACTCTTTGGGGATCTACGCTACAATTTTATCAGTGTGTACGGGGCCAGCTGTGCCGGTGGTGGCTTAAACATACACGTGGCACTTTCACATCGCGGCACAAAATGGAGAGCAGGAAGTAGAAGGATGATGTTGCACTGAGCTACTACTGTAAAAACAGGAAGTGGTCTGCCAATCCTCCTGTGTGTCTTCTTGATAGGGGCAACAGGTTTGCATACAGTTCTGCATGTTTCAATGCTCATTACTCTTAAAGCAACATGTCCGCAACGACAGAAGAGACCATATTTTCTGAGGATTGGGGTTGTTTACAGTACAGCTGAACTCTTGACTTAATGAAAATGAATGAATGAAAAAATGTTTAATATTACAATCTCTAATTCACTGCTTCTCTCATGTCACCAAATCAGCATGGCACGTTTTGTGAACACAAGTGTCAACCAAGAGCACTGAAGTAACTGAAGTAGCCATCCAACCCAGGGGTGCATTTCTCGAAACCCTAGTCGCTAACTATGTTGGCTACTTTGTTGTTTGCGATGCAATTCCACATTGACAACTACCCAAGTTGCTAACTGGCTAACAACTACGCTTTCGAGAAACGTACCACAGGTTTGGGTTATCTAGGAATCCGACCCAACCTACCTTGAAGAAGAGATAGAGTCCGAACAGGGTGCAGCTGGCGATGATGGGGAAGCGTGCGGCATCTCTGCTCGTGATGGTCTCGGGCATATCTGAGGAGTTCTGTGGACAAGCAGAGGCAGCAAGAGGGTAAACCAAAAGGGACTATTAGAAACCCATCACATGGTGGTGCATGATAATAATAATCCCCACAGACCCCGTTTCATCAGGGTACAATCATGTAGGTTATGATGTGAGCAACACTTGCTTTGTTGACTGTTTTGAGTGTTTTGAGATGACTGAGGCTGACAGTACATTTACATGTAGTTAGAGAGACTTGACCGTTTGGCATAGTCCGAACTACTGTAATGTTGGAGCTTTAAAAGCTACCTTAATCTATATGAAATCAAACCTCAGTTCAGTTTTAGAGAACGGACTACAGGTATGCTTGCCAGATAATGCAATTCTAATGCATATTAGAAAAAAGGGAAGGTTGGCACAATGGTTATAGTAAGTCAGTATAAAAAACAGGTCATGACTTGTGACCCAGAAAGAGCAAGAAGGCAATTGGAGGTCACATGGATAGCATTTCACTCTCTTATCCAAATCATCTTCTGCAGTCTGGTTACAAGTGATATTATTGGGCTATGTTGACCTGATAGCGCGTCTTATCTCCTTGGAAAAAGGGGGAAATAGATTCAAACCAAGTCACTGGGTTTAATTTTTAAATGTTCAATTGATTTGCATAATCTAGAACTAGATGCATAAAATATAACCAGATAGCTAGGCCTACCAAAGGAGGTGTGTGTGTGGTTTCTCTTTTTTGGCAATGTCAGAGTGTCATGCCTTTTGACAATCTGGCTCAAAACAGACAAATAAAAGCCCTGACATCGGTGTAGGGGATTTCTGCCAGACATCCTCACTTAATTTCGACCTACACCTCGTGCGTGCTTGAATGACATGATCACCACGGACAATGATGAAACCGGTGAAACCCAGACAGCATGAGGAAGAAAATATGTACGCTGGGCTATCGATTTCAAATACTCACTCGATAGTACTCGTAACCATTTTCCTCGCCAACCTAAGGATAAAATAAGTGTACAGAAATCATTTATAGAAACGCTGCAGATGTTCTGTAAGTGCAATTCACTCTGTGTGACAGGAGTCACGCTCTATAAGCAAGGCACGAGACCAGTCGAAGATGCCAAGGCTCACAGATGCGGTGAGTGAACTGAGAAGCTGCGCTTTAACATTAGTCACCACATCAGCACACCGTTATTTCAACAGCTGTTATCACCATCCACAAGCGGACTGTTGACCATGCACTGCAAATAAACGAAAGGAACTCACCACTTGAACCATAAAAAGGTGAGCGCAAAACTTTCAGGACAGGTTACATTTTCAGAAAGGCCTGAGTCCTTTCAGGAGGAGTTATAAGCATGCAGAGGCCTTACCGTGACACGACCATCACAACGAGCTCATGGACCATCATCTTGACAGTAACAATACCTGTTATTGATCTTCTACACAGCTAATTTTGTTCCAAGTCTTCAAATGACCTTTTACGATTAATTCTCGGAAGTGCAAGTGGAAATTCTTCACTACCTACATTGGTTTGCCTATTTTAAATTTTAAAGGGATAATTTGCCTTTTCATTATATATTATAAGTCAAGTCGTGGTCCACCAACATACAAGTTTAATTCAAAGCTCGCTACATCAAACCGAAATCATAAACCATCTGTCACAGGGCCAGCTGGCAAGGTGTACAGCTGTTAGTTGCACGACAACATCACTCATCCTATAGCTAAAATCTGCTAGCATCCACGGATGAACATTGGCAGGGGGCTAGCATCCAAAATCGTTAGCCACTTAGCAAGATTAGCGGTGTTTGTTTATTTTATTTTGTTTGCATAACATTTACAATCCAACAAGGTGACATCAAAGGATAACGAACCCTTCAGTGGGTGAGCATTCTACACCAATCACCTTGTTGCAAAAGTGGGAAATCAGTTGACTAGCCTGCTGCAAACATTGTGCCACACGGACTTTAAATATCGAACTAAATTACCTTGCTCTTTGAACAGGTGACAGAGCGCAGTGCTCCAAAGAAGATTGGCACCAGGGCCATGAATACAAGGCTGCCATATGCCAGCGCTGTGCCCTCGGGTGTTGCGACGAACTTGGCCACTGTAGCATTGACGGCTGCATCGGTTCCATTTGTGTCGATACCATTCAGGGTGTCCGTAGCCGGTGAACTTTCAGTCGGGGCTGCTGATCCTTGGTCGACATCTGCCATTTTAGCTGTAATGTCAAGCCCTGGAACACTATGAACGCTGGTGTGCTCTCTTGAGCAACGTAGGGTCAGTCGATGAGTTCGCCAACGCTACCTGTTTCACATGAATATTGGTTCTTTTTTCTCATAAGGCCACGTTTCCTAACTCTCTCCGGGAACTGTCATCTTCTACGTTGTGCACGAAAAGTGTTGCTGAGGATATATTTTTTTCAAAGCGCCACCTAGTGTTTGGGGGTTGAGCTAGTCAACTGGCAAAATTGCAAGTCTTCATGCAAGAGTAGGCCTATGCACATCCCACCTCTCATGTCATGTCAAAAATGCAATAGTGCCAATTTGCCATTTAGCCTACATAATTTGTGTCTGCAAATACATGTCTACACAAGCAATTCAAATGGCACTGTATGGCTAGTGGCTACACACATTTTAATCATTTAGAATATTTTATTTAATTTTGTACAAAATACATACACTTCACACATCAAGCACAAATACACTGTTAGACCTACAGCCTCACACAGACGAATGCACACACACAAACGCGCACGCATGCAGGCGCGCACACACACAATCAATACAGTCTACCAAAATATCTTCACTCAATGTAAAAGACCACACACCACGCCTTGGACCTCACTTTAACACAGGGATGTCAAACTCAGGCCCGGGGGCCAAATCTAGCCCGCAGAGACATTTTATACCTCAAATCACCTCAAATGTGTACAGTTAGTTGCCCCACATACACCATTACTATATAGCGTCATAAGACTTGAACATGAAATTTCATGTGGCATAGGAATATGAGTGGGCCTAGGACAGTGAAACAGCTCACACTCACATGCACCAGAATATGTGCATGCACATTTGAACTATGATAGAGGAATCTGATTATGAAATTAACATGTAAATATAAGTAGATAAGTGTGTGTATAAACATTTTTTTTTTTTTACAATTTTGTCCGTTTTTAAAATAAATATTGAGTTTGGTCCACAACTTTGTTCCAGATTTTGATTTTGTCTCTCTGCCAATTTGAGTTTGACACCCCTGATTTAACACATAGAATAGCCAATATTGTTCAAGAAGAAAACCATGGATTCCATGCTTAAGACTTCTCACATGCCAAGTGTCTCACACCCAAAAGTACCAGCTGAGTATTTTGCTTTGCACGTCAGTATAAAGTCTGAGGGCGTTGTAAAGTAATTTCATATTCACAGTGTACACATTGATCATACTGCTGTACATTGTTCAAGAGAAGAAGAGCAGGGCGATGAGAGGAAGGAGAAGAAGCAATGGCAACAGCAAGGCCTGCGGCTGCCCTGACGACTTCAGTTTCAGGTCCACTGTGATTGGATAGTGGTCACTGATGGTGAGTACCTGTAGATAACGAGAGAGAGAGAGAGAGAGAGAGAGAGAGAGAGAGAGAGAGAGAGAGAGAGAGAGAGAGAGAGACCTCTTTAATTCATGTCCAAACTTGTGAATTTACAAAGAGAAATTATAGACTTAGTAATTAAACCATTATGAACCACTTGATACAAGCCATGTGAAACGCGTTGTGTAATTCAACTCCAAAATGCTGCAGAGGACAACACCCATTATTCAGAACAGCATGATTAAAATGCTTTATTTAGATTTTTTTAAAAATGACCTCACCTCATGCATTGAGGTTTTGAACTTCTTCTTGAAGTTGAACACGTTTGCAGAGAGAGGCGTGATAGCTCTCAGGAATGTTTCTCCGTGCACCACGAAGCTGTGTGGAAAAGATCCGTTGCGTTTAAGAAAGCCTCCCCTGTTGACCTGACAGTTAAGTAATCACCCATCATGCCACTAGCTATCACATGACCAAACTCATTCTTAGGAACAAACTGAAGCGCATTCCAGACATGAGCACCACTTCAGTAAAGGTTAATGATTCTGCCGGTGGAATTCCTCTTCCGCACTGATAGATAGATAGACAGATAGATAGATAGATAGATAGATAGATAGATAGATAGATAGATAGATAGATAGATAGATAGATAGATAGATAGATAGATAGATAGATAGATAGATGGATAGATGGATGGACGGACGGACGTGCAAAGTGAAGTAATTAGCCTACCCAAATACAAAACTTTCAAGATGAGAAAATGTCTTACTATGTTATAAAAGTATAAAAGTGAAAAAATGTGTAATTTTGACAATATGTGTACCAGTAGTTATTGCCTTTTGGTTTTGTATGGTGACCTTACGTGACTAAGAGATCTCTCTCAACCTTGAAGAAACTTGTCTCTTCCCTGACAGTTTTCCTTCATAAGAATCTTATTTCTGCAACAATCCTGCTTGACCTGCATACTCTGAATTTCCTGACATAGACCTATTGCATGGTGCTGAATGATTATGCCCTCTTTTATATATTGCTGTAAAATGTCAACTAAATATAATGGATTGTAGCCTAAGACAATTCAGCATCCATTCATTTTAATCCCATTAATTAATCCCACCCCTCTGCCCCTTACCGATCATAGGCACAGTCTGTCATATCTGTCACAGTGGTGTCAGCGTCATCCCTGATCAACCAGAACAAATCCAGGGATTTGAAAAGCCGATTGTCCCTCCTGTTCTTCCTTGTGACGTATCCACAGTCAGCATGAAAGTCGCCCAATATCATGATGTTCTATTGAGGAAATGAAAAATGTTAGGAGATTCTTAAACAGTATTTTAGGTAAAATCAGAAAATAACTGCAAGTGTATGAGCATTATCTGTCAAGTAGTAGATACCCCAAAGTCGGGTTGGAGTCCCACTTCTCCTCACTCACACATTTCACTCTAAAGCGTCTATTCTGTTCATACAGTAGTAGGGGCCTGTCCTTCACTCCAAGGGGAAGTTTGAATGAATTTTAATCATGGGGACCACACTACACTTTCACATGTTCCCGCAAAACTGAGTGGCTATTACAGGCAAAAGCAAGTGGAATGGGACAGGGTCCTTTTAGTCTCATTACTGCCACCGTGTCTCCATACTCTAATTAATACCTTACCTCTACTTTCCATTTGGCCTTTATCTGTGTGACAACATCATAAAGGGCATCTAGCTCTTGCAAAGCTCGCTGTGGTTCAGCACGCAGTGGGATCAACACAAACTGGCCAATCACTAAACAAAATGAAAGAAAATGAATGAAATTAAAGGAGATTAAGGAAAACATACTGCATCAATTGATATTTAGACCAGATCAAGATGATTTCAGATTTTGTGCAGAACTGTAGTCTGTACTCTTGAACATGGTCAAAATGTCCCGGTAATCTCAATCATAACTTTCATGTCTGTTTGTATTTTTTAATGCAGCATCAATAATAGCTACCTATTTCATGATTCTGAATATGTCTGAAATTTTGAATAAAAAATGTCAGTGATGTTTTCAGATAGCCACCAACCTGTCTTTGATGCGTTGAAATGCACTACAAATGGTTCTCGATTGAAGACTCTCTCAGTTCCCTTCTTCTCTTCTGGGTATTGGTGCGTTTCCACTACAGCAGTGGTTCTCTTTCTGTTCAGATATAAACACACCATCAGTTCAAAACGGGAAAAACTAAGCCTCCTCAAAATTGTGCAGGATAAAAACTTAAAGGGACAGTTTGGTCAATTTCAACATGCAGTTGTATTGCTCACGCTACCCTTGACTTGTCAGTACCTGGTGATGCCACATTTTTCGGCTCAGCCCTTTCTGAGATATGAGCAATTCTAATGAGGGCAGCGTTTGTTTACATTTTTAAAAAATGAAACATAGGCCAACTCCAAATATTTTCCCAAAAGGTACCGCTGTTTGCTAGTTGTCTGCTGATGTTTTATAACCTTTTGGATGTTTTTGGGAATAAATAAAAATGTTTTTTTGGAAATGTAAACAAAGAGCTTCCCCCATTACAATGACCAGGATCTCGGAAACGGCTGAAGAAGAAGAAAACAAAAATCTCAGGTACTGACAAGTCCAGGGTAGTGTGAGCATTACAACTGCATGTTGAAATTGACCAAACTGTCCCTTTAAGCCACATCAACAGAGAGAAAGTTAGCCAGTTTTGTGGAAATCTTGTGTTGTATTCCAACTTGTTTTAGTTTGACATATAGGCCTACTATTTCTTCCTCATGATACTGACGATTTAAGGAGAGTTGGGTTGACAAATACAGTACATTAGAAGACAGGAACAAATCACTCATTTTGGATATGGAGTGGATATATTTGGAGACTTTTCATAATGTACATTGATCTGCATTGTGTGATCAAGTCATTATGCTCAAGTCTTGACTGTCACGATTCACCTGGATTTGACCATAATCTGAACAGGTGGTCCATCTTTCCAGTATCTACTGTACCTGTAGAGAAAAGCATACTGCTCCTTCTCATCATCTGGTCCACCCAGTCCACCGCTGACCACATAGTCATATTGGTGGCCATTGTATCTGGACATAAACGTGAAAATAAAATAAAAGTATTAGGCAAGCAATGAATTATTCAAATGAAAGAAGTGAAGTTTGTGTTATTTAATCATACTGTACAATATAGTAGATGCATGTATAAATTATTTACAACTACCCTATAAATGTACATTGTATTCATACTGGTACAGTAAGTGAAGACATGTTTTTGTACCTACCCGTTAAGTGACGAGACCAGCTTTTTCATAGCCTCTCCATCCAGGTCCCTCACCTCTTGCAGAAGGCACACATCACACATTGCCAAAACCTAAACATGTGAGTGAACAGCAAAGTACAGTATTTGCTGAAGGTATTGAAGTAAATTACAAGTGACTTGAACACTACACCACATTAAAGTGATACCATTCAATTTCTGGGTGGTTTTCTAAGCAGGCCATCTCCTCTGGGCAGGATTACATATTCACTGCCAAATATCTAACAGTGCTGACTTGGCCACTTGGGCTTAACTAACTTGAATTTACTAGTGTCGATTTCTACCCCAAAGCACTAGGGTGTCTGAGATGGCATTCATTAACCTTGTAATAATGAGTCATTTAACTAACTACATTGTATTGTACCAACTTGCAAAGATGAGTCATTAGACTCGAAACTTTGGCCTAACTGTGTTGTTTTGATGTGTCACAGTGCACCTGTTTGGTAACTGCTACCTGTATTGTTTTGACACTTGTAAGATGGGCTTCTTCTCACCTTTGTTAGGAGATGGAGAATCCTTGGACCATCGAGTTTAGAGATGTTGAAATTTTGCACATTGTATGAACATATTTTGTATGTTTTGGATTTAGCGCTGTTGCTCAAAAATGGAAAGCAAGCCAGAAAAAGTAACAGAAGTAGCCTCTTGGTTTGTCCCATATCTGTGGAATAAACAGAGAAGTCAAGTCGTCAACATGTAAACAAAGATATTACACACTCTTAAACCACTAAGGTTTCAATAAGGTAAGGCCTCCAGGATGTTAAGAACAATGTCCATTGTTCCTAAAAGGAGTGTTGTAGACATTTCATCTAAATTATACAACAAACGACCATCTTGTTTGTTGTATGTGTTTTAACCACTACTGCATTACATTGTTGCACAAAGCTGTAACTGTGAATATGTTGACACTTTTGAAAAGGGCTACTTGGTTCACTTCATAAACTTTGGAAAAGTGTGACCAGGGCCACTGACAGCTTTTGCTGGGCCCAGGACAAAGTCATCTTAAAGGGCCCCCTACATACAATCTAATGGGGACCCAATTCTGGGCCCCTAACTCCCTGGGCCTGGGACAACATACCCCTTTGTCCCCCCTGTCGACAGGCCTGAGTGTGACTAACCAGGACACACCCCACCACCTGACTTTATTTCTCAGTACTAACATCAATCTCAAGATGTAACTTAACTGCCCTCTCATGTCAAGATTGTAGTGCAGGGAGAAAAAATGTATATAGAGGTTAATTTATTTTATAATATCACATGTGAATTTGAATATTTACAAGTTTAACCTTCCATTGTGGTGTTTGTGCGTTTTTGTGTATATTTCAGCCCATCAACAAAATCAGGTGTGAGTATATAGGCATGTCTCTGTGAAAAGACAAGAGTCCTTACACCACATTTCGCCTGGTGTGACATTTTACTTAACAAATGAGCATGATTTAAGTTTGACAGTTTGCTCACCAAACTGGTTTGCTGTGCTACTACAACATGCCATTTTCATGCCTACAAAAATACCTCTGGGCTGCTCAAGACTGAACAACTGAATTAGAAAACAAAAACATCTTCAAAACATATTTATCATCTCCTGTAGGATACTGAATTTCAAACAGAAACCCAAACCGATACCAGAAACAAAACTTGTTCCTCAACTCTTAGTCCAGTAATGCATTTGTGCACACACCCATAACAGGGGAAAAAGGACACACTCAAACATGCACCAAATCTCTTGCTTTACACAGCATCTAGCAGTACCAAATATCACACACACACAAACACAGTCATTCAAACAGCCAAGGCTCTGATACCTGTGTTATATGAGGGGTAAATCAACCATATCTCCGCTTCGTTGGCTTCCTTCCTTTATCTCTCTCTCTCTCTCTCTCTCTCTCTCTCCCCTTACTCTGACACCATTTACCTGCTCCCAGAGGTGGAGTCACTGCAAGCTCCACCCTTTCCAAGGAGACATGATACTGGGCCTGTTTGAAACTCTCTGACTGGCTAGTGACTTCAGATGAAACATCCTGGCCATAAACAACAGCTGTGTCGTTTTTGGATCATACCATGCCAAACTGAACCGATTTATGTGACACACGGACATTTGGATGAGATTACTGGAAAGGGTTACAATTTCCATTCTAAAATCTATTGTTTTTAGACAGCTTCTAGTCTGCCAGATGACTTCTTTGTATTTTACAAACCCCCCCCCGTGAGATGATTTCAAACAAGCTCATTGTTGCCCTAATGTCACAACCAAAAAAATGTTGTGACAACCAACACTTTTTTGACATGGGTCAAAACCCTGCATGTATTTAAGAAAAGGTCATATACGAGTCACAAACAGTTTAAGGCTAAATACAAACAGATCTCACAAAAACAGTATCTTATTTTATACTCATTCATTTACATTTTACACTGAAATGTGAGAATGCCTTTCGCACATTCCCAGGAATGGCAAGGATGTTGTCTCCAGAACCCTAGGGGGTGTGTGCTGCAGGGCTTTTCCTAGCCAGTGTATTTAGAGCAACAAGCAGGAACTTGTTTAACTAGAGGCACAAGTCACCGCTCATATGTGTGTACTATACTCAGCTTGTATGCTACTGTTTGCTGAAAACGCAGAATACAGACAAATTGGAAAGAGTAAGTGCACATGCATGAACTGTCTCTAATCAAGTGGCTCATCAATAGATGAACAGTAAATTCTGCAGTATTGTTCAACACAAATTCAACGCCCTCCTATAGAGGTTTAAGTCAGGTAAGCCAGCCTGCCCAGTGTTGAATAACTAAAACGTCAAAGTTAACTACCACCCGAGAGGGAGAAGTACATATTGTAGAACATATTGGCATTGTACATAGTCAAAGGGGATCTTTGATGACTGCGTTCAATTCCACTGTCCTGGAACAAACAACATATCAAATGATTGTATTACCGTAGTCACCCCTTACTAGCCTAGAATCTATATAATACCTTGTTAAAAGATAGGCTACTACTACTTTCTTAATCTTTCCATGTAAGCTACATAACAACATTTTGTTGACGTAGTACAATCTTCAAACTGCTTTTTTCCACTCCTTATGTAACAACAGAAAAAGTGTTTCTAATGCCCATCTCCTATGTCACCAACCTTTACTTTGTTTATGCAATTTGTATGGAAAAACCGTCAAGTCCACAGTAAATCAGATGAGCAAGCCAGGCAGTGCATCTCAGCTTGAGACTATATTCAGTTTTACAATCAGAAGCAGTTTATGTTAGCAATGTCTGTTACCATGTACCGTACACATAAATTATAGTGCAAAATAGTCAGTGTATTTACACTGCACTTAATAAAGGGTTAATAAAGGGTAAGAACATGATGTAACATGATGCATGAAGATACACTGTAATCGTAACAACAGTTCAAGCTACAAAAGTAGGACTGCAAAGAACGAAAGAACTCGCACACAAATAGCTGGTAATGTTTAAATAGAAATTTGTATTTACATCAATATTGACATCGAAGAACAAGAAAAGAACGCAACAGTAATTTACATCCTCAAAGTTATTTTCCACATTTTTTTAACTCTTCAGTCTTTCCATTTCAAATCAAATGCAATGATCAACCCATATCAATCTATTCTCAGGAACTATCTTTTTCAAAATAAGGACTGCAGGGGCCAACAATTTTTTTTCATACGGTACTCATTTTGAGATAATATATTTATATAAAAATTAGATGATTTTTGCATACTAAGCAGTCCTTTTGTTATCAAATAGCTTCATAAAATCAGACCTTTTGTCTGAAACGTACAATCCATTTCAGCTTGTCCACAATCATTAAAACTCTTTTTTTTTACCAACACAACAGATAAACAATATTAAAATGGACAAACCCATAAGACAGTCAGAAGAAATCCACAGAGTAAAAGGCTAAATCTCGTGTTCAAGATCAGAGCACATTATTTTAGTGAAGGAACGAAGAAATCTTTTCTTTTTCCATTTAACAAAGGCTTCTTAGGGCTTCTTCACACGGCCCTATCTCTACATGAAGACACTACTTATGCAGCTGAAAATACAACTGAAAAACCTCTTTGGATTTTGCCTTCCGTCCGAGTCGGTGGGTCTCTCAAAAATATTTCTTAAATATGCATGAAGGCAAAACAGGAAAAAAGTACAGTCAAAAAACAAATGGAGAACTGAAACAATATTTAGGGCTGTAATGTTTTCCTTACCCATTGTTTCTTATTACCAGGCCAGAGCCAATGGTAGACAAAATGCAGGAAAATGGGGGAAAAAAACCTTGCTGAGAAAGCAGCAAGTTGTCTGGAATGGAGCAAATTGTCAGCGTATTTTATGTCCCGGGATTGGAGGTTTTACAAAAAACCCATATTACTGGCTTCCCATCTCAAACAATCGACTTGCTGACCATATAATGTGTATATACCGTATATACACAGATTCTGTAAATGCATTGCAAAGTTCTTAAATGAGAGTCTTCAACTCACAAATTATGCTACACTGCCATTTTTATCCGCACTACTTCCAGAAATGGTTGTTGAATGCAAAGAAGAGAGGAAAAATACATTGGAATAATGAAAAATAAAAAAGTGCCTTCTGGAGGATTAAAGGTGGCTGTTCAAAGTTGAACAGAAATATCTTTTTGATTCTGAAACAACCTTTCTACTCACTGTTGTTTTGACATGTTAACAATGAAGAGCAGTATTGACCTACTACACGGAAAAAGAAGATCATTTTCATGGTATTTTTCTTTTTTAAATATCAAGACGTACAGTCTGTGCAAAAACAGTATGTGACCTACAAAAGCGGATATAATACATTTGAAGCCTATTTACAATTTGTATTCACAGACAGAAAGGGGGGAAAAACTTCAATCTTGATATTACATCTAATACTGCAGTACCTTTGAGTAGATGAGACTCACTCCACATAATGCTCTATAAACAGAGAGAAGCGGAGGGGAGGGGGGAGATTATTGCTTGCATCTGCATAACTAGACATAACTGTGTGCTTTCTGCGTTCCCATCCTCTCCCCCATCCCCTCCCCCCTTTGCCCCCCGCTCCCAAACCCAAAACCATACCCGAACCAAAAACAAACAACCTCCGTTACAGGGAGGACAATCGAGGACCCCCTTGAAGAAAAGACTGATTCATTGTCTTATAAGGCTTAAAAAATGACAGAGAAATATTGCAACAATCCTTTTTCGCCGTCTGCCAGCCTTTTGCCCTCCCCTACCCCACCCCCCTTGTAAAGTGCAATCACCGCCCAATTATATTCTCTGTGTGTGTGTGTAGTACCTTCACCCGACACTACAAAAACAAAACAAAAAAATAAAGACAAAAGGATGTTGCCCAGACAAATCCTACTGTCTGTCAAAATGCATCGACATTTATACATTCTAACATGATGGAGGAGGCGACTTTGCCTTTCCTCCTTGGTGTCATTGTGTAAGAGGGCCGTTGTGTGTTGAAACGTGTCATGTCCTGCTCATACGGTTTGGTCCAGCAGGGAACATGGCTCCATGACTTCCATCACTTTTACAAAAACAAAAAAACATTGTCAAGAGACACTGATTTACCCCACACAAACACAACAGATAGCTTCTGAAGACTGATGGTAATACACATCTGTATGTATATGTTTGTATTTTCTGTACAGTTGCATTTTAGTCTCTGATGTGTGTTATGTCACAGTGTCTGAGATGTACAAACGGGTGTGTAAAGGAGCTGTGTGTGTGCGCACGTACATACAGTACGTATGTGTCTGTGTGTGCATGAGGGTGTATACACGTGTGTATCTGTGGCATCTGGTTGGAGGTTTCCAGGTGAGAGACACCCTGTGATTCAGATGGACGTTTGGGCCCGAAAGCACCGGAGTCTCTCATTTAGTAAAGTTCACAGTGTCTCCTTTCCTGCACAGCAACTGTGTGAGTTTCAGCAATACTTCTGGAAAATAGAAGAAACAGAAGAGACAAAGACAAAATGTCAGTCATAAAGTAGAAGCAACAAGGACAAAATGTCAGTCACAAAATCCATGAGTCTAATATTACTGAACTGAAATGAACTATTAAATGAACAAGTCTAATATTACTGAACTGAACTCAACCTTCTTTGAACAAATGCCCCATTGACCTCATAAGACTCCCAACGCCCCTTGACCTCACCACAAGCCTGCCAATTAAAAATAAAACAGACTAAAGCATCTCAATGGCAACTTAACACCACCTCCTCTCAGCTGTATCCTTCTCAAACATCCAGTTGCATATGACTACACACTACGCACACAGGCACACACGTACAGTATGTATGTGTGTTGGTCCTGACCTGATCGGCTCCCATGGGCATCCTGCTCATCATCATGGGGTTCATGTTCATCTGTCCTGGCATCTGGCCCATGTGTCCCCCGCCTCCGCTGCCACCCATGCCCCCGTTCATCATCATGCCACCGTACTGGCCACCGCCACCCGCCTGGGCAAACTGCTGCTGCCCGTACGCCCTGCAGAGGAGAAGAGCAGAGAGGGAGGAGGAGCAGGAGAGGAGATGGGAGGAGAGAGTAGGGAAGAGGAGGGAGGAGGGGAGGAGAGCAAGAGAGGAAAAGAGGGAGGAGAGGAGAGGAGAGAGCAAGAGAGGGGAAGAGAGGAGATAGGTGTAGAGGAGAGGAGATGGGAGGAGAGCAGAGCAACAGGAGAGGAGAGAGTAGGAAAGTTGAGGAGGAGAGGACACAGCAGAGGAGAGGACAGGAGAGGAGGGAAGAGAAGAGGCGAGGGGAGGAGGAGAGGAGGAGAGGAAGGAAGAGGAGACAAGAGGAGAGGAGAGGAGGAGAGAAGGTCAGGGATTACATCATAATGCGGCAGCTTTCATCAGTGAACATTAAAATAACTAAAATAACAGATCACATTGGTTTGACAACCAAAATATTTTGAGTGGAAACGCAACACTTGGATGATCATCCTACTCCACAATACGGATTGGGGATCAACCAACCACATGCATCTTCCAGTTAAGTAAAATTATCCAAAGGGAATGAGCAGAAATTGGGAGGGAAAAAGAAATGGTGTAACGACTACAAACATGTTAACAGTCAGATTGACTGGCTTTGACATCTCAACCTACCCGTTGCGAGCCATAGCTCCCTGTGGCCACCCCTTCATGTCAGCCGTCTGGTACATGGGGCCGCCCTGCGGATGCTGTTGCATCATGGGGTTTTGCGGGGGTCCGAGGCGGCCTGACATCATGGCGTTGGGCGGGCTGGAGCCGGAGGGGGCAAACGACGGGTCACCCTGGTGGCCCATGCCTACAGGAGGAGGAGGAAGAGATGGAGGAATTGTTTAAAGTTGTTTTGTTGTGTTAGTGATAGTATGTTGGTCCATAATAATTGTGAGGGTGATGTTTTTTTTTTTAATGGATGTCTACATGGCCGTAACTACCATTGAGGACACAGAGGACATGTCCTCTGCATTTCTTTCAGTAATGTAAAATTTATCTATGATGAAAAATCGATATATGATCAACAATGATGAATTCAGTTTGTATACGCCTCCCCCATTTATTCTCAAGGCAATGATTAATGAAAACAAACATAAGAGTTTGACTGAAGTACAGTAAATGTACAGTATGAAGTACAGCACGCAATATTTGACCTCTGTATTTGCACATCCAGGGTCGTAACCAGACATTTTCAAACAAATGGATGCAAATGAAGAGGAGATGAAAATTGTTGTGTTGTGTCTAGCAGTTTAGGGGCTGATGATAACTGAGAGGTAAAGGTTTATCAGAACTCGTGTGTTACATTGCATTCATGATGCAATAAATTGACAAATGAGGAGATGAAAGTTTCTTTGTTGTGTTGCATGGTAGTTCTGTGTATTAGCTTGTGGGTCCATGACTACTTTGCAGGAGTGAAGATTGTTATTATTAGTTTAATCCCTACATCACAGGCACACAATGAATCTACAAAGATGGTGGGCGACGGGCAACAAGAACATTTAATTTCTGCATCATTCAGTTTGTAAGAAAGTTTGCCCTCTTCTCTAGCACAGTTTATTATGGTATGAATACATTTTACACCAGTCCACCAGCAGGGGGAGGCAGCAGCATGCTCTGCAACTTGGTCTACTTGGGACACAAGGGCTGGCCGCATCATCACCTCTGAATCTGAATGCTGAGCGATGTGACTCATCTCTCCCGAGTGGAGTGTGGTGGTGCATTGTGTATGTAGCGCCAGCCGCTACTACTCGTACTGATGCTGCTGCTGCTGCTGCTGCTGCCGCTACGGCTCTCCTTCAAGGGTGCCCAGAGGAAACGCCTACCCCGAAGGCTACCCACCCAGACTGCCCAGACCGCTTAGCTAGCTAGCGCACCAGCATTTATCCACTTGACTTGGACTTAACACGCCATTTCATCATCTCAAATCACTCCGCTCCGCGCCTCCTCCTGAGGATATTTAACTTCTGAGCGACGGCAGGGAGAGAGAGAAAGAGAGAGAGAGAGAGAGAGAGAGAGAGAGGCAGGATGCTGACCTTGCCCATCACACGCACACAAGAGTATAATCAAAAGAAGCTCGCGCTGTAGATTTTAATCCAACTTGAAGCATTTGCGTAGAAAAGCAGAGCAATAGCATTGAACGGATCACATGAAAAACGTAACTATGTTTCACAGGGAAAAGGAGTCATTAGTATTTAGTGGGCAATGGCTCAATTCTCCTTTCCCTAAGCAGTGTACTGATAAAACACATGTGATTCTTTGTAGTAGATGAACGGACCTTGCTGGTCAACCATATGCATGCGGCTCCCCTCCTTGCTAGCCTAACATACAGTACTATGAAGCAGAACATAACGGACAATAAAGGATTTAGAAGAATGTACATGAAAGTGATGTTGTATTTGGTAGGTGTGTACACTATACATGGGTTCAAAATTTGTGTTTTCTCCTGGCTTCAATAGCTGCGCACAACTCACCACAACTGTTGGAAACCGCTGCCGGTCAAAAAATTTGCTCAGGTGGTAGGCTACCAGTGTGTTGCCCCTCCTCACAACATCGTGTTCATAAACACGGTGAACCCATGTGTAAACACAATACAGAAGTATGGGGAAACAGCAGAGGAGTGGCATCACCACAAAAATAAAGCAAGTTAAGCAAAGTTAAGTCAAAGTAGTGAGCAGAACCGAACCTCATGTGTGAAATGCAAATGTGTGAAAATTACAGCTTAAAAAAAATGATCAGGAAATCCTTTGGTAAAGTTTGCATATGAAAATCAAGATGAAGGAGAGCGATAGAACCCTGTGTGTGTGTAAAACACCCCAAAATACCTGATCATGGCTATTCAGCACAATAAAGTATACATGTGGGCCTAGGTTCGAATCTGGACTAGGTCATTTCCTAGCCCTACCCCATATCTCTCCCCACTACCCTTTCTGTCATAACTTCACTTTCCTGTCCTAATTAAGGCGTAAACAGGTCAAAAGAATACTGAGGAAAAATCAGTCTGATGAAGTAACCCTCTCCGGGCGCATTCAGGCCGACTGAGAACCGTGACGGTGCCCGTTCCGGCACCTAATCGCGAACCGGCCGTCGTCTTCACGCCACAGATATTAGCATTCGCAAACCTGAAAGTTGTTTCACAATGCGAAACGCAAAACACTTGTTTTTTTCTCCGCAAACCGTGACGACAATGTGGCCGTCAGCAGGTTCGTCTGGGTAACATAGTAACGTGCGTAACAAGTTGAGAGCTCGGTATGAACACGGACAGTTCGCAAATAAGCACTTTAGTGCTGAATATAACTGGTGCGGGCACCAGCACCGGCTCTCTTCTGGTCAGCCTGAAAGTGAAAACCCTCTCTGTGTGTAAAAACGCACCATAGCTGCCTCCATAGGCAAACTGCTGCTGTCCTCCCTGGCCCATGGGTGCCCCTCCCATGGGCGCTTCCATGCCGGTGGGGGCGGTGACGTTGGGTGGGGGGCTGAAGCCTCCGGCAGCGGCTGCTGCTGCGGCGGCCTGCTGCTGTTGCTGCTGCTGCATCAGCATCATCATCCTCTGGCGCCGCATCTGCATCGTCATCATCTCACGGCTACGCTGCGCCAACATCTGGGCATTCAGGAAACCCTGATCATGTAACAACAGAGGTGGGCAGGGGGGAGAGGTGGAGTGATGTTAGAGAACAGTTGAGTAGAGTGCTTTTACCAATCCAGAAGGAAATTAAGTTGTCTGTCATCTTACATAAATACACAAATACAAGACATACACAAAGACCTATACACATAATTGTATATTACAGTAAACACACTCTTGAGTACCAACACACAGCTCTCTCTCTCTCTCTCTCTCTCTCTCTCTCTCTCTCTCTCTCTCTCTCTCTCTCTCTCTCTCTCTCTCTCTCTCTCTCTCTCTCTCTCTCTCTCTCTCTCTCTCTCTCTCTCTCTCTCTCTCTCTCTCTCTCATGTTCAGGAAACATAAAAAAGCCAAAGTAGTACAAATGATGTCATGGAATGAGAAAAATGCAAAATACAGATTAAAAGAAAGGACAAGATGGGAAGCCTTAGCTACGAAGGGCCAGCAACTGGGCATTCAGAAAAGCCTTTTATCATGCAATAGAAGCGATAATGAGATTTAACACTTAAGATTTATTATCATCAGCATCAAAAAACCCATAATATTACATGCCATAGACAAAACTTTTATTCAGTGTGTGAGGGGGGAGGAGTAGAGAGATAGCATCAGGGCAGTCAGGAAACATGGGTCACACACAAAATATTGAGATTGGCGGGGGGAGAGGACAGGTCGAGTGATGGAATGAGAGGAGTGCAAAATACAAATAAAAAAGGGAGACCGGAAAAGACCGGAGAACCGAGAAGAGAGAAGAGGTAGACAGATTGGGGAGGGCCAGATTGTAAAGGTGCAGAGCAGACAGCAATGGGATGAAAAGAAAGAGGACCGGAAGAGGCCGGAGAAAGAGTGGAAAGAAAGGATAAGAAAAGGGGACAGAAGAAAAATGAGAGAGAGAAGGAGGGAGAGGAAACGGCAGAAGAGGGGGGGGAGTGAGTGAGAAGACAGATGAAAAAGCAGACAGTGAGAAGGGGTGAGACAAGAAGGGAGCATGAGAAAGAGAATGAGAAATAGAGGAAAAGATTAGACAGGTAGATGAAGGAGGGGGAAGACAAGAGGACAAGAGAACAAGAGGAGAAGGGGTGATGAGCGAGAAAGAGAGAAAAATATCCCCTTAGAAAACAGCCATTCCTCAACATGTAACCCATCACAATGACACAACGGGTGCTGATAAATGTGCTGGCCACCATCACACCATTTATCTACTTCCTCTGGTAAGACACATGACAACACCGGGGGGATTGATCCCATGGCCGAGCATAGCAGACTACAGCTCGGGGCTCAGGGCTATCTGTGTAGGGCAGCAAGTGAGAGCAGGGCCGCCGCAAGGCATAAGCAGAGGAAGCAGAGTGCTTAGGGCCTCAACCGCATTGCCCCCAAAATTGAGGGCTCCCAAATTGAGATGAACTAAAACACACATAATTATTATTTAATTATTAGGGGGGCTCCTGACTAGCTATGCTTAGGGCCTCCAAAACCTTAGCAGCAGCCCTGAGTGAGAGAGAAGATGAAGAGCAGCAGCGTGTTGGCGTACGTACCTGACTGCCCATGCCAGGCTGCATGCCAGGCCTCATGCCCGGCCCACCACCAGGGCTCTCCATCTTCATGCCCATGGCCTGCCGCGTCTGGTTCATGAACTGCAGAGGAGTGGGGCATACCAGGAGAGAGTAAGTACACTGTGCAACGTCAATATGACTTACAGCTGTATTTTACTTCGTTAGGGCATCTTTTTCTCTAGATTATATTTACTCAAAACGTAGCAGGGGAAAATATGGCCTGGGCTTTAGAAGCGTGCCCTTCTGCATTGCTATTAGGGCTTGCGGTTCATAGCATGGCTGGACAAGTGTGTGTGTGTTAATGCCACTATTCTATACATTACATTTTATTTGTTTTTTACTTGTTTATCTAAGAAGCATACGTATGCATCACTTGTACATTTATTACCAATTACTAATCCGTTTATGGGCATTAGCTGTGGTTGTGCCACCTGACTAAACTGCAAACAAAAAACATCATTGACCTGTATGCTGCAATCCATGGGAGTCATTCGAAAACAAGACTATTTGATAAACCTGAAGAGGTAAATCTGCTAATAGCTTGGCCACAGGTATCATTTGGTAAACTAAATGAGGACTCCAGGCTGTTCCATCAGATGATTGACCCCTACCTCAAGGTTAACCTCAGCTGGATTATTACTTAGCCCATTCCTGTCCTCACCTGCTGTCCCTGTAGCCTCTGCTGCAGCTGCAGCCTCATGGGCTTGGTGGCGCTCATCATGCGTGGCCGCATCATGTTGGCGCGCGGGTGCCCCATGCCGCCCATGGCTCCCATGGCTCCCATGCCACCCCCCATGCCTGGGAAGCCACCCTGAGGGAACAAGAATTCAGGATGATTTTTCCCCGTCATTGACAAAAGAGCATTTTTTTTTTTTCGCTTTGATTGGCGCATCAACAACACTGCGTAGTTTGATTTGACATACTATTTGATGTGCAATGAAATATGAATATAATATCCATTTGAGGAGTGAGACATTTCCCCAAGTTCTTCAAGAATTTTACATCTCTC
>NC_085866.1:49769142-49781642 GCF_034702125.1 Engraulis encrasicolus
ACACTGTTGGAGCGGCTGACCATGGGCCCTCCTCCCCCTCCGCCTCCTCCTCCTCCCATCATGCCTTTGGAGTTGTAGTCCATGCCTTGGGGGCGCCCCATGCCCTGGGGACCACCAGCCGCACCCACGGGACTACTGGCACTAGAGTGGGGCATCCAGTCCCCTGAGCCCCCCATGGGGGAGTTCTGTGGAACTGACATGCTGCGGCTCATCATTCCTGCAGGGACGCAAATCACAGACGCACACATGCAGTACATGTTACTGACTGGTGATCTTCTGATTGATATGACCGGTGATGGGAAAGGGGTGAAAGGGGTGAAAGGGGTGTGAGTGTGTGAGTGTGAGTGTATGTGTGTGTGTGTGTGTGTGTGTACAACATCTTTTCGCAAATGTACACATTCCCCGTAACGTCCTGAGGGAACTGAACAACACAACTGTGGCGACAGTAAGGAGGTGGTTTGGCCTGAATAGCCACACCACCCGTGACTTCATCCACCATTCTGCGCGTGAGGGTGGACTAGGGGTACCAGACATTGAATGGACCTATATCGCGACTAGGCTGGCCCACTTAGTTCGAATGCTAAACAATGACGATCAAACCGTTCGAGAAATGGCCCGTGCGTCGCTGTTTCTCGACATGAAAAAGCGCAAAGTCCCCCAAGCCAAGGAAACAGAACCCAGTTTCCTTGGTTTTAGGAAGAAACCCAATGGAAAGCTGGACGTAAGAGCAGTCGGGTTTGGAGTTAGGTCAGATTGGCCAGACCTCAACGACTTGTGTAACTGGAGCGGAGTCAATTTACACTGGTCTCAGTCAGGACTGGTAGACGAGAACATTATTATTAGGAGTGCAACAATCACCGTCTGCGCAACATTTGGGGATGACGGAGAGCGCGCATTCCTTCCAGCATGCAATCGCGCGTCTCTGCTGTCAATCAAACACCAGCAGCGCAAAACGCGCTGGACTGGGCTCAAAATGCAGGGAAAATTAGCTTGTATTTCCTCAGCAGACCAGTCAATCTCCCACAGCATATTTAAAAACGCATCTATTGATGAGGACATCCAGACTTTTACAGCAAAGAGTAGACTGCAAGTACTACCAACCCGATTCAACCTTTCAGTCTGGTACCCCAACTCATTCACCCCCTTCTGTATACACCATGGACAAACTCAAGTCATAGAATCCATGTCGCATGTACTGAATGGCTGCACATTCTACAAGAAGCTGTATATATCTAGGCATGACCGGATTATAGACCTTTTATTAGAAAAACTGCAATATGTTTGCCCCTCACCTGTAACAATGTATACAAACTGTGTTCTGAAATCCCAAATGTTTGCTCTAAACCAGAATCCAACTGCTTTTAATGGACTGAATGCAACTAAACCAGACATCACTATCATTGATGAGGACAATCGAACTGTTGATATAGTGGAAGTAGGATGTTGCTTTGACTCATATCTAGAAGAAACGTTTTGTGAGAAACTAATGAAGTATCAACCACTTGTGCAGGAAATCACTGTGATGGGCTACAAATGCCAATATATAGTGCTTGTATTTGGAAGTTTGGGCCACGTGCATAGACTGGCCACTAGGGGGCTAAGGATGCTAGGCTTCCCAAAAATGAATGCAAAAAGCTTGCTTAAATATTGTTCAATATCATCAATAATTGGTAGTCGACACATATGGAGAAGAAGGTGCTGTGTATATCCTTGAGACTTTTACCCCACGGACTATTGATCACTGAAGTGACACTTATCTAGTTCATGCCTGAGTATCTTTGCAACTGACAAATTTGTGTCTATGGAAACTCAATTTTGAATTGTGGGCACAAATAAAGAAGTAAACTGTGTGTGTGTGTGTGTGTGTGTGTGTGTGTGTGTGTGTGTGTGTGTGTGTGTGTGTGTGTGTGTGAGTGAGTGAGTGAGTGAGATTTTTTTGTGAAGGGAGGGTGAGCTTAGGACAAAGCGGTGATCAAAAAGATGTTGCAGATATTCTTTTGCATGGCCCAACTCTGGACGCCGCCGTCTTGGGCTGGCATCATGATATTTCATGATGTTACAGCCACCTACAGGATAATATGTGTATTACCGTGTCACCAATTGATGGTAGCGTTATGCCGACTTAACATGGCGGTAAACTGACTGGAGCCATTCGTTCCAATAGAAAAGGAGTGGTCAACGCTGCATCTAGTGTTCATATCTGTGGTTCCACTGCTTCGTGGACACATACCCATGTTCCCGGGGAAGTTGTCTGAGGCCGTGCCCATCATGCGCTGTCCGTCCAGGCTCTCCTGTTTGATGGGCATGGTGGGGCAGGGCCCCGTGCTGCGTCTGCCCGCCGCGCCCCCCGTTCCGCCCAGCTTCCCGTCCATGGACACGGCCCTTTGGAAGGGCGCTCTGCCGCCTGGCCCCAGCGCTGGACTCCTACCACCTGCATCCAACCAAAAGCAAAATCAGGATTTACTTACCAGTACTTTAACGGCATGCAAAGTACCAGGATTTATTATACAGTGCAACTACAATTACCCCAAGTGTCAATACTTGAACTCCTAATTCTTAACACTGACTGCGCAGAATAATTTCATGCTTCCAACTCAATTTGCCACCCCAGCTCCATTTTTTTTAAAATTCAAATCAAACAGCAAACAGAGCAAACACTGCAAAGCTCATACTTAACTAGCAAAGGCACAACAGAGTTTGCACAGGAACTCGTGATAGCAGAGGAACTCCAGCAGAGTCCTAGCAGAATTCTAGCAGAACCCTAGCAGAACTGTAGTACTCTAATAGAACTGTACTCTAATAGAACTCTAATAGATCTCTAGCAGAACTCTTGCAGAACTGTAATATAACTCAAGCAGAACAGTAGCAAAACAGAACTGAAGCAGAACTCTACTACATCTCTAGCAGAACTCTAATAGAACTCTGGCAGAACCATAGCAGACGTCTCTAGGGAAATTGTGGTAGGTGGTGTAGTGTGTAGCCCCAGTTGGGCTTCATGTATCAGTGTAGGTGTTAGGGCATGGGCAGGCTACTGTACCTGGTGCACCATCGTCAGCGAATCCTGGTGGCTTACTCCCTGCTTCTCCCCCCATGGCTTGCTCATGAAAGTCTCCAGAGTTCTTTAAGCCCAGGAAATCCAGCTAAAACACACACGCATGCACACACACACGCACGCATGCACACACACTTCATTAATATGGTCATCAGGTACACCTTCCAATTTTTTCAGGTGCTGAACATTTTATACAATATAATATCTATTTAATGTACGAAATCCATTTGTGAGGCAATTTCCAATCAATCTGTGGGGCCATTCCTGTTCCACAGCGAAAGCATTTCTGGATATTTATGGCTCTGATGAAGCAAATTCTCAACTGAAAATTCTTTAATACCTACTCAAGATAAAAAAACAAAACAATTTTCTTAGTCTCCACACTTATTCCTGACGTCAGCGAGAGGGAGGGAGAGAGAGGGAGAGAGAGAGAGCGAGAGGGAGAGAGAGAGAGAGAGAGAGAGAGAGACGGAGGAGGAGGTTATAATGACTCATGGCAAAGGGGCAAAGGCTGTTTGAGGCTATGTAAGAACAGAGAGAGCGAGAGAGCGAGAGAGAGAGAGAGAGAGAGAGAGAGAGAGAGAGAGAGAGAGAGAGAGAGAGAGAGAATGAAAGGAAGAGAAAAAGAACGAGAGAAATCAATGTTCTCAAATTGCGTGTTGCACTCCTGAGCTGTGATTAGCGGTAGTAATTCGGTGTGGCCCGAGGGCAGCCAGAGGAGTGCAGTCATCTCCACTCCTCAGCTCAGCTCAGCTCAGCTCAACGCTCCACTCCAAATGAGGCTGCAGCTGCCTCAAATCAACACTCTCACCTGCTCTGATCTCCAGCCGGGGATGGAACTAAATTATTTAACAAAGTACAAAAAGCTAATCTTGGATGGAGGGGGGCAAAGAGGAAAAACCTGGGGACTGTTGTATTTTAAATGGAAATTGTCTAGTGTGGTTTTGCCGAGTAACCATAGAAACCTGGGTTGAGGTGATGACGAGGTAGCAGCGACTGATGGCGTCACAGAGGGCCCATGAGCTACTGTTCTGTCAGAATCAATGACTAAAGAGAGATTTCCAACTCCAAGTAACTTTTCTTGATGCATATATCGACTATGATTTTTTTTTAAACAATGCCAGGCAGCTAGCCAGATGTTCAGTTTCAATGACCAGCCTGCAGTACAGTATGTAGTGTATAACTGGCAAGACAAAAGTAGGTGTGTGTGTGCGTGCGCGTGTACATGTTCCTTCGCTTAACAGGATGCCTCACCTCATCTGTTGGCTCTGACTTGATCTTGGCCTCCAACCCCCCCTCTGTGGCTCCCGTCCCCAGGCCTCCTCCTCCTCCTCCTCCTCCTCCGTCTCTGCCTCCAGCAGCGGAGGAGGCGGCTGCGTTGGCCCCGGCCGGCCCCCCCTTCCCCTCCAGCTCCTCCAGCTTTGGCTTGACGTCGGCGGGCTCTTTGGCGTCGTCCTTGTTGTTGAGGAGGTAGTGGAGCAGCGCATGGCTCTTCTCCTTCTTGGGGCTGTGCTGCTCCTGCTTGGCCTCCGCCGCACCTGCGCCTCCTCCGCCGCCACCTCCTGCACCTACACAGATGGATTGAGTGATTGATTTTATCTGACAATCTCAGTTCTTGAATACAAGCAAATGCATGGTTTGATTGCAATTAAAACTGCACCACACACAGAAAGATTGTTGAGTTTTTTTTCCTTTTTCTGTCATTTTTTGTCAATACTTGAATTTTTTCAACACCTGACCGATCTACTTTGGCAAACTGGTGTTTTCATACTCTGAATTGGTAAAGCACACTGAGCTGCATGTTTGTACGTATGACCAGTGCTAAATAAGTACAGTTACTATTATTATTGTCATTACTATTATTATAATTAGTATTATGGTTATTATTGCTATTATTATTATTACCTCCGGAGCTGGGCCCGTCTCCACCAGGGGGCACCATCCCCAGCTCGTGGGGCAGCTTGCCGGTGGCCTCGGCCGTGATCTTGGCCACCTCGTCGGGCGTGTTGCCGTTCTGCAGCAGCTTGTGCAGGATCTTGTGCTTCTCCTGCAGCGAGGCCGTGTAGTGGGAGGAGTTGAGGGCCAGGGAGCCCGGCCCGCTTCCGGCTCCTCCCGGACCGCCAGGTAAGTTGGAGGAGGACGAGGACACGCCTGTGGAGGTGGGGCTAGTCACGCAGCCCGGTTCCTTGCCCTCCATGCCTGGGTTGTTGGGGCCCCCGGGTCCTGATTGGGGTCCGGAGGGGCCCGACGATCCGGCTCCCACCCCTCCCAGGCCGATGTCCTCCGTGGGCGAGGTGAGCAGCTGCAGCAGCTTCTTGTGGCCTTTGCTGTCGGGCACTCTCCTGGGCGGCTCCGTGGACGAGGACCCCGTCTCGCCGCTCCCCTCCTGTCCCGCTCCTTCCTTGCTATTCGCCCCGGGAACTTGGCTGTCGGGCCGGTCCGAGCTGCCGCTTTCGCTGGGATGCGGAGGTCCGTGGCCGTGTTGTTGGTGGTGGTGGTGCAGGGGGTGATGGTGGTCCCCACCGGGCCCGGATCCGAAGGCTGCCCCTGGGCTCTTGGAGGAGTCGCCGTGGCCTGGAGGTCCTGGAGGCTTGCCCGGCGGTCCACCACCGGCGGCCGAGGAGGCAGAGGAGGAGTGGATGCTGGGGGAGCTGTCTGGCTTGTGGGCAGGCGAGGCGGCGGTGAGGGCTGAGGGCAGGGAGGGGAGGGAGGCCCCAACACCCTCGCTGATGGCCTGCAGGGCGTTGAGGGAGCTGCTGGAGAAGGAGGTGCTTCCTCCTCCTCCACCACCACCTCCTCCTCCAAGACCACCAGCACCTGGGCCCATGGGGGAGTGCATGCCTGGGTGGGAGAAATAACATTACACCGCTGTTAGAACACAACATAACTCAAAGTATGCAAGATTAGTTGTAAGAAATTATTAGGTTACCTTATGGGGCTTGAAATTCTCTCATCATTTATCCAAAAGTGTCTAATTGTCTGTCCTGAGGAAGTATGATGACCCAGCAGCCTGTTGCACTAACTGGTCTGTTTGACTAGCATGCCTTGCATGAATGGAAATGTTCATCTTCAAATAAGTCCATCCTAAACTACTGGGCACACTGGAGCTTTGCATTGAGTCAAACTGGGTTTTGTGCTTCAAGCTTATGCCATTTAGTTTAACACTGCACAGATGTATGATTTCATATTCAGAGTATGTTTACTTTTTTGTTTTTGTGTGCATAGCTATGGGTTCTTCTGCAAATGGTGTTTCAATAAAAAACAATTTAGGCAAAAATGACTAATGTATGACGTGCGCAACATTTCTGGAAGCAAATATGTCAGCAAGCTGAAATTCATTTAAGAAGCCTCCGAGTTGTATAATCTCTCTCTTCCCCAACCCCTGTGGCGCCATACTCTGGAGAAAAGTGTGTGTGTGTGTGTGTGTGTGTGTGTGTGTGTGTGTGTGTGTGTGTGTGTGTGTGTGTGTGTGTGTGTGTGTGTGTGTGTGTGTGTGTGTGTGTGTGTGTGTGTGTGTGTGTGTGTGTGTGTGTGTGTGTGTGTGTGTGTGTGTGTGTGTGTTTGTGTGAGTTCGTTCATCTCTTCCAATTTTTTTTCTCCACACCTCCTGGTGAGAACTGGCTGTTGCCCATCTTAGGGCTGTCTTTTGTTTGTGTTTGTGTGTTTGTGTGTTCGTGTGTGCGTGCGCGCGTGCATGTGTGTGTGTGTCTGTTGGATGCGTTTGTATTTGTGGTTATTTGTCTCATCCTCCCCTCACCTCCTGGTTTGAACTGGCTGTTGCCCATTATGGGGCTTCCCTTGTTAGCATTTGTGTGTGTGTGTGCGTGTGTGCGTGCGTGCATGCGTGCGTGCGTGCGTGCGTGCGTGCGTGTGTGCGTGCGTGCGTGCGCGTCCGTGTCCTTGTGCTGTGCGTGCACGTGTTTCCTCCCCTCACCTCCTGGGCTGAAGTGGCTGTTGCCCATTTTGGAGCTGCACTCGTTTGCATTTGTGTGTGTGCGTGCGTGTGCGCGGTGTGCGTGTGCACGCGCTTGCATGCATGTGCATCCGTGTGTTTCCTCCACTCACCTCCTGGGCTGAACTGGCTGTTGCCCATCTTGGGGCTGCCCTTGTTTCGGGGCGACATGAGCAGACTCTGCTGGTGCTGGTGCTGGTGCTGGGGACCCCCCGGGTGCTGCATGGATCCGGGGCTGCCGGCGGGGCTGTTCATGCCGGCTAGTCCGTAGCCGCCCGTGGCCTGGAACGGAGGCTGCTGCTGCTGCTGCTGCTGGTGGTGGTGCTGCTGCTGCTGCTGCGGGTGAGGATGGTGGTGGTGGCCCTGCTGTGCCTGCTGCATGCCCCCGTGACCCCCCGGGTGGCCCATCTGACCCATGGGATTCATGGCGTTCATCTGGTTCATCTGACTCATCTGGTTCATTTGACTCATCTGGTTCATTTGACTCATTTGGTTCTGCATCTGCATCATCCGGTTGCCCATGTTACCCATCATGCCCCCTGCTCCTCCTCCTCCTCCGCCAGGGCCTGTGTTGGGGCCATACCCTCCTCCTCCTCCACCAACGCCGCCACCCATCTGGCCCATGTGCCCCATGTGGGCCTGCTCGCTCATGCCACCGTAGCCCCGGTTCATGCCCCCACCCATACCCCCGCCCATGCCACCCATGCCGCCGCCGCCACCGCCTGCTCCTCCTCCGGGTCCTCCCATGTTCATCTGGGCGTTGGGGTTGGCGCCGGTGCCCATGCCTTGCTGCCTCATGCCCCCACCTTGCATCATGCCGCCAGGCTGGCCCGGTCGGCAGCCACCCTGCTCCCTGCGGAGGGGGAGAGGAACAACACAAATACAGTGAGGGAAGGACGGGGGCAGGAACACGGGGTGGTCCGGCCAACACTATCACTACACCACCAGTCAAAAATAAATAGGGTGAAACACAGTTCCGTTATGAGATTACCACTAACTTTGTGGTTCAAAATCTATTCATGCAAGTTAGTAGTGATGTCAACAATAATCGATTCATGGGGGGCGGGAAATTCAATAATCCATTCATGCCATAATCGAGACAGAATATTGTGTTCAAGTTTCAATTACTTCCGTGGGCATTTCTGGAGCAAGTGAACACTGCAGGACTGATGCACACAACAGCCAATAAAACGTTGTTCAGTATTTGACTGCTTGTACTGCTTTATGACTGACGAAAAATGTGCCTTGCTTTCAGTGGAAATATAATGCATTGCAATGCATTGCAGAATTGGACTGCATCAATTTGTATCAAATCATTACCTCCCAAATTGTAATCGAACATAATCGTAATGAACAGCACTACAAGGTCACTGAACGATAATCCAATCCAGGTACAATTGCAACTTGCATCCCTACCAGGGAAAAAAAAAGCTTCTTAACAGAGGATGGCCCGGGCGGCCCTCGATACAACATGCATGAGTAGATAGACTAGGAGCAGTCGTTGCAGTCCTATGCCCTGGCATGGCTCCTCACCTCTGCAGCAGGTGGGTAGAGATGAAGCCTTGGGGCTCGTTGGTCATGGGGTGGCGGAACATCTTGCTCTTGGTCTGCGCGGTGACCGGCGTGCCGTCGGACAGAGAGAAGCGGTACAGGGGCGTCTCCGCATGGCCCTGGAGATAGGCTGGAGAGGGGGATGAAAGATGGAGAGAGAGGAAGAGAGAGGCGAAGGTAGAGGGAGAGGAGGGTAGAAAGATAGAGAGAAGATGTTAGAGGGAGAGAGGGAGATGGGAGCAAGGGAGAAAGGTAGGAGAAAGAGAGGAGGGAGGGAGATGGGAGGAGGGCAAGATTGGAGATAGGGGGAGAGAGAGAGAAGGAGAGAATAAGATGGGAGAGGAGGAGAGAGGAAGAGAGAAGAGGGAGAGACAGAGAATCAGGGTGGGAGATAGGATGAGGGCAAGATCGGAGACGGGGGAGAGGGCGAGGGGGAGAGAAGGAGAGAAGAGCAGAGAGGAAGAGAGAGAAAATAGGGAGAGGGAGATGGGAGAGAGGTAGAGACAGAGATATGGAGGAGAAAGGGATAAGGAGAGGGGGCGATGTAAGAGACAGAGGGGAGAACAGGAGAGGACAATAGAAAACAAGAGTGAGCAATACGAAAACATAACTTGGGCTACATCTGCTTTCAGACTTCCCAACTCCCAACATCACTTTGTTTTGGTCAACAATGAGTCTTTACGTCCGGAGGTCTTCCAAGGAGAGCCTTGTCCTCATGTACAATACAACACTCTGAGCAGTGGGTGGGCACCCAAATCTCCACTTTTACTGATTCCTCCATACTGTATAGAGGAGTTTGCTCTCATTATTTTCTTCAACTTTGATTGACTCTAGTGAGGCAAACTTTCAAGAGCAATTTTGCACAACGTTGCATATTTTCACTCATACGGTACTTTGCAAAACAGTTCTTTGTAAATCTTACAGCAGCTTTTACTAACCGACACTACTGTATACTGTACTGAATGTAGGCCACTGTGTTTTGATGTTGCATATACACTGTCTGCATGGACAATGTTCTCGGCCATAACTTATTTATTTCCAAGCCCCTTCCGACTCCAAACCTGCGAGGGGAAATATGGCTTTTCTGAGGCGTCCTTAAAGCAGATGTTGCTTTCTACCCTTTACGCTTACTAATTTGTGTACATGATCAAATTTCTGACTACAGTGCTTGCTGACGTGGTGTCCTTCATCATTCTTAGAACTGTAGAATGATTCTACAGTTGCACCTACCCTCGTGGTAGTAGTGCTGGTGTGACCAGGGCTAGCCATCATCCCTTAACACTTAAGCCACAGTAAAGAGATACAATTTTGCCCATGAACAACAAAGTGGGTTACAGCAGTGGTTCCCAAACTGAGAGTCGAAACCCTGCGGAGATAATACGTTACAGGGGGTCGCAGACAAATTTGACTTTTGTATAAAAATGGGGGAAAACAACACTGGTTAATAGTGTGAATTCTCCATGAATAAGTTAGTAACAGTACTCATTTATAAGGCCAAGTCATGTTCTCACTTTGCCTGTTATTATCAAATTGGAATTAACAGGGTGCCTACAGATATTCCTAGGTTGAATTTACTACCTTTTACTACCTTTTTACTACCTTCATTTTTTTTTTTACCACCATTACAACATCGATCTTAAACTGACTACAGAAATGAAATAGCTTTCCAAATCCTATTAATAACACAAATTAATAATGTTTTTATAATTTAACAAGTTCATCATTGAGTGTGTTAGTACAAGTTATTGCAGGTATGTTTCAAACATTTCTCAACAATTCGCCATTTATAATGGTTAACTAATAGTGCAGTGCACTTTTAACAGAAGAAGTCGCTCTTCTCAGAGAGTAAGAGGAGAGAAAGAACCAGCAGTGCACCTTGAAGTGGATTCCTGCAGTCAATGTCCACCAGGGCTCTGCTAACTTTTTGCAAAAAACTTTTGTCTAAAAATTGTTTTCAGGTGCACCAGCACAAAATCTAGGTGCACCCAAATGCCCCCCAACACCTGTGTGTGAGAGTCTGTGTGTGTGTGTGTGTCTTTAGCAGAATCAGAGAAAATACTACACAGGATATGACAAAATTGGCAGTCATTACAGTTATGGCAAAGTTTTCGTGATTTGGATAGGGAACACAGAATCCATAACCAGCCTTGACTACCCCTTAAGCCTAAGGCACCTGCAAAAAACGCCTGCTGAATGACAAAGCCAGGGATGTCAAACTGAAATCAAAATTAAAATAACTTAAAATTCATTATTTTTTAAAAGGGACTACAATTTCACATTAAAAAAACACTCATATGGTAGCTAGATCGATAGATAAGTTGATTTTTGTTTGTTTAGGTGGAAACCGAGGTGAACTTGGATTTGCCCTTCCCCATTCTGGATCGCTCCGAATGATGATTGTGGCATTTAGCAAGCGCTTCGAACAGAAGCGTCTGCGTCTCTCGTCACACTCTCTCTCTCTGCCTTGGTGCATGAAGGAAGCCTTGTCGACACATAGTACGTCGCTATCAAAAACATCTGCGATTTCCCGGGAGACTTCGCGTGTCAACTCTTGACAGTGACTGAAACGGCCCATTCTTTGCGCTTGAACCTTACGCGTGAATTCTATCAGTAGCCGCTGCTGTTTGCATTTCGTTTCCCTCCTTACCCTCTCGTCCGTTTCAAAACTCCCTGATTTGGTTGAGCACCACCTCGCTAGTCGTTAGCACATTATGAACTCGGGTAGTCGAACATGTTATTTTGAAAAGTCGGGCTGCCTATCAGCGCAAGGTGCAAGGGGTAGCCAGAGCAGCGGAGTTGAAGGAATAGCCGCAGTCCCAAAAACGTTTTTATGTTTTGATGGGCTAATACCTAGCACTACTGCAGAATGACTAATGGCCATTAAAATGGTGTTTAGCATTGTCAATTCATTTTGTTTTTGGCTGGATGCACCGGTGAAAAAACATTCAGCCTCGCAGTCTTTTACTCGACCGATTTGTTACATTTCCACCAATATTACGCACCATGTTACGCACCAATTTCCACCGCTTCTAACTTCATTAGTATTGTATGAACAACAGCTAATCTCAAACAGACAGTCATCATGGAATTCATGAAATTATGTTTAGCAGACCTTTCACTGTTTCACATCCAACCAGTTTAGTCGCGTCTTGCAGAACGTAGGCTACAAAATGCCTAGCAGGCAGCTGTGGCGCTGCTGATGTCTGACGCCTGTCAGTCAGCTGCTAGTTAACAACTACCGGTAGTATTAGCACAAAGCTAAATCAGTTCACCCAGCGTCCGTCCTTGCCGCTGCATAAAAATCAATTTGCCGAGATTTGAGATCACGGGCTACAGGAATCCAACAAATTAGAAAACAAATAAGACCATGTTGTAGGGAGTCAGGGAAAATTACTACCATTTGAGATGTGGCTTACTACCTTTTACTAGTCATTATTTTGGACTTTTTCATTTACTACCTTTTACTACTTTTTACTACCCCGTGGGCACCCTGCTTTAGCAATAGTAACAGACACATTAAGTTTGGCTTTGGAATATGGGGGGTTGGCTGGTGTGGGGTGGGGTCACAAAAATATTGCCGGCAGAAAAAGTTTGGGAGCCAGTGGGTTACAGTGGCTGTAAATGGGTCCAAAGTGGTGCTACCGTAAGGTGCATGCTTGTGTGACGCTCTTCCACCTGCTCAACAACAGGCCCACTGCTGCTGCACCTACCCTCGTGGTAGTGGCGCTTGTGTGACCAGGGCTGTCCGTCGCTGTGCTGCAGGAACATCTGGATGCAGCGTCGCAGCAGGTCCTCCCAGCCAGGACGCATGGTGGCCCGCAGCGAGCTCTGGTCAATCTGGATAAGCTTGCCTGGAGTGAGGGGACATCAGTGGACACATTAGAAAGGAAAATATTGGGTTTTAATACAGCATCTGAAACATTGTTGACTCCACCAATGAGGTTA
>NC_085866.1:49786642-49814142 GCF_034702125.1 Engraulis encrasicolus
GCACCTTCTCCCTCCTCCATCATGGCTTTAGGTTGTGTGAGGGCGAAGATCTGCATGATCTGCATGACCTGCATGTTGTCCTCAGGGGGGCCGTGGGGGCCATGCGGGTGGGGGTGCGGGTGGCCAAACTTGACCAGCATGCGGCAGTTGAAGGTGTGGCTCTTCTGACGGGGGGCCTCCTCCCCCCATGATGATACCCCATTGCCTGCAACACACACAAAAACACACACTTTTAGTATTATGATGGCACTCCATTGACTGCAACACACACAAACACACACACAAATGCAAACTTTTATAATGATGAAAACCCAATGACAAAAACACACTTTCATAATTTAAGAGAAACTGTACAACAGTTGAAGTTGTTGCTCTTCTGACATCATGACACAACATTCATTGTAACACACGCACACAAGCACGCACGCAGGCAGGCACGCACGCATGCACGCACGCACACACTTAAATTGCTATTATTAAAGAGATACTATGCTACAGTTGACAGTGGGGCTCTTCAGATGCCCAATTTGCCCTGGTATGAGAGGGGCACGTCTCATTTCTGCTCTGTATCTGAGAGGTCTATCAAGAGAAGCTGAGCCAGCCATTACTGTACAACAGTCTCCTCTCCTCCTCCACACTCTTCCTCTCCTCTCTTCTTCCCCTCCTCCACTCCATCGCCCTATCCTGCCTTCCCCTCTACCCCAGCCTCAAACCATCCTCTCCTCCCTGCTCCTACTCCTCTGCTCCCTTCTTCCCCTCTTCTTCACCCCTGCCCTCTCCACATCTCTCCGCTCCTTTTCCACTGCTGTCCTCTCCTCCTCCACTGTGCTGTCTTCTCATCCTATCCACCTCAACTCTCCACTCCTCTCCTCTCCTCCTCCACTCTACTGTCCGCTCATCCTCTCCTCTCCTCCACTCTGGCCTAGCCGACCGAAAGACAAACAGAAAAGAGAAAGCGTCGTCTGCTGCACTTCTGATGGCCCAGTTAATGAAGCGTAGAATTAGTGCAGCCGGAGAGTCGATTTCCGATATCCCAGAATGCCGTGCGAGAGGAGGGATGGAGGGAAGGGGGGAGGGAGGGCAGCAGGGGCCGCAAGCAGCAGTAGCAGCAGCAGCAGCAGCCCTATCCATTCTCATTAGGGGCCCCGGATAGGATAGGATACACTCCTCCTCCTCCTCTAACTCCTCCACCTCTACCTCTGCCTCTCTCTGTTTCTCTAACACACACACAAATGCACATTACACACACACACATGACCATAGGGGTCACCTTCAGGCATCACACACACACACACACACACACACACACACACACACACACACACACACACACACACACACACACACACACACACACACACACACACACACACACACACACACACACACACACACACACACACACACACACACACACACACACACACACACACACTCTGTCCTCAGTCCTCACACACAAACATTAGCAGCATTTAGTGAGGGGGCGAGTGAGGGGGCTTGACTGCGTTATCGATAGTGACTGTGGTGCTGCTGATGCATCATTTAAAAGAGGCCCTGCAGGCATACGGAGGATAGCTACTGAGGCCCCGCGGCTAAGGGGCCGAGGCTAAGGGCTATGGGCTATGGGGGCTGAGCATCTCTACCTGCAGTACCTGCTCACGGACACACTCACACGGCTGCTCATTAGTCAGAATCAGCACCGGGTGGCATCCTACACACATACTGTCAGCGACGCCGACAGGGGGGGACAAAGGGGTCACGTGTCCCAGGCCCAGGGAGATGGGGGGCCCATACTTGGATCCTCATTACATTGTATGTATTGGGTTTGGGGCCCCTCTTTCTGTCTTTGTCCCGGGCCCAGCCATCACTGTCGGTGGCCTAGCTTACTGTACATACTGTACATTGGCACATGCAGAGGTGCACACAAACACGCATGCACGCAAAAAACACAAACACACACGCACAAACATATCCGTATGCCCACACAACCATACGCACACATGCACACCCACACGCACACAAATGCACACACACGCAGACAAACACATAAAACACACACTTGTAGATAGTGAATACACTAACCAAACAGATACACCATAACAAATAACACAAAAAACACACACATCAGAACGTGTACACACACACACACACACACACACACACACACACACACACACACACACACACACACACACACACACACACACACACACACACACACACACACACACACACACACACACACACACACAAGCACAGCATTACAGCATCACTAACAGCACATTTTTATCCTATTATCCCACACAAGGTGGGGCAAGCCAAAGAACAAAAAGTGTTGATACAGGGGAAAAGAAGTTAAGGAAAATAACGGGAATGGCAAAACAGTCAGAGAAGACATGTGTGCGCTGTGTGTATGCATGTAGGAGAGAGAGAGAGAGAGAGAGAGAGAGAGAGAGAGAGAGAGAGAGAGAGAGAGAGAGAGAGAGAGAGAGAGAGAGAGAGAGAGACAGAGTCAGAGACAGAGACAGAGACAGAGAGAGAGATAGAGATAGAGATAGAGATAGAGATAGAGATAGAGAGAGAGAGAGAGAGAGAGAGAGAGAGAGAGAGAAAGAAAGAAAGATAGAAAGAAAGAAAGAAAGAAAGAAAGAAAAGGAGAGAGAAAAGGAGGGGAGGATGGAGAGAAAGAAAGAAAGAAAGAAAGAAAGAAAGAAAGAAAGAAAGAAAGAAAGAAAGAAAGAAAGGAGGCAAAGAGACAAAGGGCCGAAGGAGGGAGAGAGAGAAAAAAAGGACACAGAAGACATACAGTACATCAGCAGGGGAGGGGAGCGATTGTACAGAAGAGAAAGGAGGGAAGAGAGTGGAAGAAAAGGAGGTGCAGGCGACAGTGATAAGGAGAAAACAAATGAGGGCCATTTCTTTAAGGTGGCGGAGGGAGATGGGGAGTCAGTGACACATTACAGAAGGAGGTGGCAGAAGATATAGTGCAGTACTGTAGCTGTGTGTGTGTGTGTGTGTGTGTGTGTGTGTGTGTGTGTGTGTGTGTGTGTGTGTGTGTGTGTGTGTGTGTGCGTGTGTGTCTACGCATGTGTGTGGTGTGTGTAGTGTGTGTCTGCACACGTGTGTGTGTGTGTGTGTGGTGTGCGCGTGTGTGTGTGTGTGTGTGTGTGTGTGTGTGTGTGTGTGTGTGTGTGTGTGTGTGTGTGTGTGTGTGTGTGTGTGTGTGTGTGTGTGTGTGTGTGTGTGTGTGTGTGTGTGTGTGTGTGTGGTGTGCGCGCGTGTGTGTGTGTGTGTGTGTAGGGGGTGGGGGTAATACTACTGAGGAGTTAATCACAGGCCTGTCAGGGCCCAGCAAACAAATTCATAATTAATGAGAGTTATAAATAGCCACACAGTCATGTCCACACACACACACACACACACACGCACACGCATACACGACACGACACGCACACACACACATATATATATATATACACACACCATCTCCCTGTTAGAGGACCAAGGTAAATCAAGCTAAACACAATGAACACATTCATGCACAAGGGTACACACTCACACAAACACACCCGCAAAACTCATCAGCACAAATAAAATAAGCTCAAAGGGGCTGTGACACACCATGCGGCAGAGCAATGAATCATACCCAAAGATACCATAACACACAAACGCACACGCACACGCACACACAGACACACACAAAGCAGAAACAAAACACGAGCCCACAAGGCACAAGAAATTCTCAAAATGCCTTTCCGCAAGCAATTTCTTTTTTTCATGAGCAGTATCTTCATTCGCAATCTGCCATTGTTTGCCAGCTTCCAGCACACACTACGGGCTGAGGAGCAAAGTGCTGCAATACTCTCTCTCTCTTGCACAGAGTTGACCAACGTGGAGAAACGTCACTAGACTGGTTATCAGTGTTGGGAGTAACTCGTTACAAAAGTAACTAATTACTGTAATGCATTACCTTTTTGAGTAACGCAGTAATGTAACTGATTACAGGGGGGAAAATCGGTAATATGTCCTCGTTACAATGCAAGTAACTTGCACATTACAACGCATTTTTTTCATCTAAATTTTGTGTGAGTATTTTGTTTTCTTTATACAATGTTCGCGGATCACCGCGAGATCAGCTATTGCCTACGATAGCCTACGTCCGCGCAGAGATTTTAAAGTTTCATGCAGAACATTGCTTCCTCTTTCATGCTTCGTCTCTAGAAATGGCAGGCTGACAAAGGATGACCGATCCAGAAGATGGGTATATGCCCACTACTTTGACTCCATTGAAAATAAGGACGCCAAGAACATAAAGTTAAATGCACACTGTACTTGAAACCCATTCGCACGAGACAGGGACACGGCAGGGTAGGTTATCCGACGGGGGGGATGAGTACGTTGCACCCCCCTCACTTTTGTTCAACTAAACATCACTAAAATTGAAATAAATCAATTTGAAATAAAATATTATAGGCCTCTTGGCTCATTAATGCTTATTATATTTCATTGTAGCTTCAGCTGTACTTATCAAGCCTCAACTCCAATATCGTCCTTGGCATTGTTCAACAACGTTTATGACAAAATCTGGCGCATGTGGGGGGTTGGGGGGTCAGACATTAAAAAAAGAAATTGAAAAAAAAAGGAAATAAAAAAAAATCTGACTGGACGATGACCAAACCTGACAACCAACCGGAACCAAACTTTTATTTTTCTTAGGCCTTATTGTATGTGGGTATGACGCAATTCCTGAAAATGTTGGTTTTCAGTCTGCAGGCTTCCAAAACGACTTGTGGATGGCAGGTGAAAGTCATGCCATCTCATAGATTTGCACTGTAGATTGCCAAATCCTTATTTCCAGTCATTTTGGCTAAAGTAACTAAAAGTAATGCAAAAGTAGTGTAATGCCTTACTTAAAAAAAAAAAGTAATGTTGTAATGTAAGGCATTACTTTTAAATGACAGTAACATGTAATAAGTAGTGCATTACAGTTTTTGAGTAACTTTCCCAACAGTGCTGGTTATGCATCACATGAGCTAGCGACAATCAGTGGTTTTCATCTACATGTTATAAGCGGAACTGTCTCTTCATGAGAACAGGGGCTACGGTGTTCTTTTTTTTAGTGGCCGACATCAGGTGGTACAACCAGAGCTAATGCCCATACATTAATTAATGATTTGTAATTAATGTGCAGGCAATTAATGTTTTTCTTATATAGAGATGTACCGGATCCTGATTTTTAGGATCCTGCCGGATACCGGATCCACTGCTTAAGATCCTGCCGGATCCGGAACCGGATACCGGATCCTACGAAAGGGTTGAAACATATAGCCAACTCGGTCCGTGTACCATTCGTTCTTTTGTTTTTCGATTCAGAACCAAATAACAAAAAACGAAAAAACGGCTGATTATTTCATTGTTTCGTTTTAGTGACAAACGAAAAAACTAATTTCGATCTGAATTTCCAACATTTATTTTGTACTTCATTTCAAAACAACGTCAATGAAAAAAAGCCGACGTGCTATTTTTATTTTTTGATATTTTCATTTCTCAGCATTATGTGCCCCGGAAGTACTAGCGTTTGCCCCTGCCGTTGGTGATGTTGCGAAACACAGGACGATGTGGTCCGTGTATATTTTCGTTCATTCATTATTCTATTTTGGATATCACATGAGAAAGGAATAAGGACTCGTTTATGATGATTTACGCTTGAATATCACACCAAGCGCCATATTTTGATATTTTGAAGGTACAGAAAATGAAACGCTGAATATTAGAAAAGAGAGAAAAGCAAAAAAGAAAAACATCCTTCTGAATTGCGTCTTTTGTTTATTCAGAATTCGGGTGACCTGAGAGTAAATCCTGGAAGGCTGGTTGAGCCTTCATTACATGGTTTCTTTGGAGGCAAACGGACTTTGCAGGCATTGTTGATGCAATATTCAGAACGTTGCTACACTTCAAAGATGTGGTCGATCTGTGATGACTGTGCGAGGAATTTGTGTCATGAGATGGTTGCGTAGGCTATCCATATCAAGCAAGCGCCACAAGCATGTGCATACGCGCCACCACCATTGAGTAGGGCGCCCAAGAGAGGGGAGAGAAGAATGATTTACTGTCTATTTTTTTTACTTAAACTTATCACCCAATTTAACTTTCGCAACGACATTTCATGTGCTTAGGCCTGGTCTTAAGACTTGATTGTATTTGGCCATATAGCCTAGCATCCTAATCCAACAGAAGTGCAGCTGTGCGACCGGGAAAGATATCCTCGATGGGAAGGGGTAGACCAACTGTCATTGAGAACATTGACAGTTCTTACGATCAGCCTCAGTTTCCCAGTTCATCTCAAGCCTTTAGGTGTATGTACCCGGACATATTGCTTTCCAACAATATCACTAATGTTCCAAATACACCAAAGTGAAATGTGTATTCAACATGCGTAAAACTTGGTATGGAGAGCGCGCTTCAGCTCATTACACTTGCCAGAATACGCAACAGTTTGCGCGAGAACACTGCTTTGGACAGTTTGCTCCCTAAGCCTAATGCATATTACTACATGGGAAAGGGTAGAATAGGTTATTGATTCCAGAGACTTAAGCCTTTATTTAGGCTATAAAGTTGAGTCCATAACATAAAGGGAATTTCATCTCTATTTTATAAGGCGGACGCACGCTCCAATACAGGCCTAACCATCCCGAGTGCTGTGCATAGGCCTACTAGCCCGCACATCGCAAAAATGTTTTTCATCATTCTATTATTTTTCTGTTGTGTCTCTGGCTCCAGCTACTGTTCTGTGTGTCGTTTGGTAGTTAGACCTTTTCTGATGCGACAAACTTTCCTTCCGGGTAAACAGAGGGGGAGGGGTCAGTCAAATGAAATTCAATAAATGAATAGCCAAATATCACAAATTGAAAAACGATCAAAAATGTTGTCATTTTTTATAATGCTATTATGGTATGAAGTAACACATGCAGAAAACAAAATACAGCCATTTCTGCTTGTATTGCTTTAATCAAAACAAGAAGTTGCACCCTTTTTTGAATTTCATATTTCATTCCAAAATAGAATAATGAATGAACGAAAAAGTACACGGACCCGATGTTGCGCCCCACCGCCTTTCTCGTGGCTCTTGTTTGACAGCGCGCACGACTGACATAGTTTAAATGTCGTAGACCTAGGCTACCCGAAGACCCCAGGTTTTATTAACAGTTTTGTAATAGACAACGACCACCGAACACTGTTTAGGTGTCTTGTGGGCTTACTACAGCTATATTAGATAGGCTTGTTAGCGAAGCTGTCTTATGGAACAATGTGGAGATAGCCTATACGTAGTAGCCGAATGGGATCTGGATTATTATTATTATTATTTTAAGGCATCTGTTTTCTAGGAACCGAAAGGAGCTGACTTTTGGTGGCAGGTGGTCGCGTCCACCATGACATTTTTATAGGCCTATTGTGTTGTTGTTGGACTCTCGGAAAGAATTGCCCTCTGACGTTTCCCCACTAGCCATCAGATCTAATGCCAAGCATTCTTTTGTCATGAACCCTAGAAAGTCTCTAGTTTGCCAAATAAAATCTGTCTTCCTGGCGAATTCATTCCCTTTGTCATTGTCCCTCTTTTCCTGTTATAATTCTGACCTGGATATGTTTATCACTGTCATCTGTCTAAACCTACACAATGCGTGCACGCAGCACTTAATACAGCAGGCATCTATCAACGGAACGCACCGCGTGTGTGAGCTGCATTCTCCTTAACCCTCATGGAGTGGCAAGCCTAGCTTACTGAAAATGGCCATTGCCACTGTGTTCAACGTGTTTTACACATTCAAATACTCCCACTAAAGACATCTCCCAAACTCAACGATGAGTGCTGCAGTGCACATTTCACCTCGCACCACACTCGTGGACAGGTCGCAGTGCAATACAAGGGCTGCACCAGATGCAAATGCCACAGAGAATGATCGCACCTAGAGCTACTCAGAAATGTAGCCTACTGTAGGCCTATGATAGGGGTGAAGTTTTAGCTCATGTAAAATATTTCATTTTCCAGTGTAAAACTGGTGCTATTGATTTTGTGGTAATTGCCTCAATAAACCAGCATTTTGGATGGCCTTCATTTGTGATATGGCTCGGATTTTTGTTGCAGTTTTGTAACGTGGACTATCTTCTCCGTGTATACTTTTGTTTTAGTTTGGTATAATTACGGACAATGCAAATTACTGAGTTTTGTGTCATTTTGACATTTTTTGGAAGGAATATAATCAAAATAGTCCCGCCGGGTGGATTATTGTTTTGTGACGTGCATGTGAGAGCCTTATGTCGGCAAAGGGTACAACAGTATTGATTGGTTGTAGGCCTATTGTTTGGTCTTTTGTAGACTGTCTGTACGTATTCACTCATGAAACTGTAACGTGCTTCAAACATAAGAGTAGTGCCGCCAGAGACGTTAGAATTAAAAGAATCTTTGGTGCCGCGATTTCAGCACCATGGACAGAGGGCGCCAGTCCATGCAGGCAATGCAGGCAAGGCGCGTCAGGCCATGTAGACGGACATGAAAGCTTTCAACTGATAGATTTTCATAAAAATATTGCCGTTTGGATTTGTTTTAGACTGTGAATTTCACATATATGTTTCAAAACACCTCTTCTGACAACATCCAGTATGGATTTAGTTATGAGTTAAACCCACTGACCTGTTTAATCGAGGTCGGCTTGTAGGCTATAACTTCCGGGGCACATAAGGCCGAGAGATGAAAATATCAAAAATTAAAAATAGTACGTCAACCTTTTTTTCATTGGCGTTATTTTGAAATGAAGTGGAAAATAAAATTTGGAAATACAGATCAAAATTAGTTTTTTCGTTTATCACTAAAACGAAATAATGAAATAACCAGCCGTTTTTTCGTTTTTTGTTATTTGGTTCTGAATCGAAAAACAAAAGAACGAATGGTACACGGACCCCAACTCGCACATGTGGGCCCTTTTTATTACGTTGGCGCAAACTATTTTTAAGGCTCATTGGCTTACTGCCACACTGCCTTCAACAGTCGCTTACAAAGGGCTTTCACTCCATGCAGCGATTGCGGTTGTGAAAGACTGACTGAAAAGCCTAGGCTACGTAAAAAGTAGAGATGCCCCAGATCCTGATTTTTAGGTAACTGCCGGATACCGGATCCACTGCTTAAGATCCCGCCGGATCCAGATAGTCTGAAATACCCTATTATCCTGCCGGATCCGGAACCGGATCTTGGATCCTGTACATCTCTAGTCTTATACAATCCAGTGAAAAACATGTATTACATACAGTAGTGGCATTAGCTGTGTTGGTACCACCCTGCTACATCTACTACTAAACAAACGTCAATGTCTCAACAGCAAATAGATGGTCCACTTCTCCACAGAAGCACATGGAGGGTCTGTGCTGTAGCCTCTGATGCGCGTTCTCAAATGTGCACTCTCGTACACACAGATGTGTATCAGTGACTGGGCAGGGCAAGGAGCTAAGAGGAGGGGAGTGGCCCATCTCAATAATTCAGGAGCAGGGAGACAGGGAGAGGAAGAGCAGGAGAGCGTGAGAGATAGAGATAGAGATAGAGATAGAGATAGAGATAGAGAGAGAGAGAGAGAGCAAGAGAGAAAGCAAGAGTGAGAGAGGGGGCCGGGAGTGAGGGAGGAAAGGAGAGCAAGCGAGAGAGAGACAGAGCGAGAGATAGAGGGGGGGGGGTGCAGACAGGCCCATTGGACGCACTAGACTGAAAAAAGTGTAAAGAGAACACATGACTGGATGTCTGTGAAGAGCCTCATTCATCCTGGCCATGCTATCCAAAGCAGTTCACTTGAAAGCTTCTTTTGTTTTGAAACTTTCATTCGCTGACTTATATACATAAGTCAGTGCTTTCGTTATGCCAGCATCAGTTTCTTGTGAGTTTATACACAGGCAAGACTGAAGTCTGGTGGCACTTGTGTGTTGAAGGAGAGTGAATGGACTGTTTAGATTACCTCTGATGTGTGCCTGGATGGTGTTGGCACAAACAGTGAGGAAAATCAGTAAAAAAAGAAGGGGGGAGAGGAAGAAAAGAGCAAAACTGGAAGCTTGGAAAAGATTACATTTGCTTAGGAAGCTAGCTAGCTTAAAAAAAAAAAACTTAGAACAAAAATTTGTGTCATCCTTACACTTGGAAAATATCTCTGGCTCCTGCCCTTTCTACTTGCAATACCCAAGTAAACAGCAGGCCTGATGACAACTAAGCCTTCAGTGTACCTCTCGAGTCCCAATGCTCAGCTTCACACACGGCCAGAGATGTGGAGAATTAAACAAGAATAGAGGTGCACAGGCCAGGGTCATTTTTTTTTTATTATTCTTTCCAGAATTCATGCTGCCCATTCACAAATGTTACCTATTTCATGAATATTCACCACCACCATCAAATTCTAAGTATTCATTATGACTGGGAAAATTGCACTCTTCATACATGAAAAGGTGGCTCTTCTCCATTTTGAATTTCCAGAAATAGACATTTTTAGCTGCAAAACTTACTGTACTTTGGTCATACTAGTAAAAACAATAGGCAGCACAGTTTCAATGAGAAGCATAGATTCAATACCTACTTTGACCACCATCCTACAAATTGCACCTTTAAAGCAACAATAAGTCGTTTCCCTCATTTCAACTACAAGGAAACAATCCAATATTCCAAACTTACGTTGCATACATTTACTGGCCACCACTGCATCATTGGTATGAGTAGATGAACCACTGACGTGATGTTGAAAACATTGCTTCAAATTTGAAAAAAAATTGTGCAGGTTTAAACCGCTTGAAGTTAAAACATCCCCTCTGTGCTTAAAATAAAGAGCATTCATTTGAAGACGCATGGTTATTTTCAAAGCTTACTCCAACACAGCTGATAGGCAAAATACACAGTAGAAGCCAACCAATCACTTTTCATATGTTTACACAGTGAAATGGCTTCATCTGGCGTGAATATGCTGTGACCATTGGAAGAATAAAATCATACGTCAGGCAATCTAAAAATATTTCCCCTTTCTGTGGGAACAGGACGTTTTTAGTGGCACAGCTCGCCGTAGCCTGGCTAAAAGTAGATCACAGGATGGTGGTACACCCCCAAACAATCAATCTGGGGCTTTCGACCTCCACTTGAGATCATCACCAGGACTCGAGAAATGCTTTCTGCTGCGTGTCCTTTGAGAGGAGATAGGACAGATACAATGAAAAGCACTTCTCAAGAACTCTTCAGTGATGTACCCCACTTACCTTACATTTTCAAGATTTTTAACTTTGCTTGGAGAGACACAAAAAGAAATTGGCCTCGTGATGTGGCGTGTTTTGTCATGTGCACTCTACGGAGGTCAGCGTTCTAAGTGTTGTAAGGCGCCTAAAATATGTCTCCCAATTCTCTCCTTCACTGTGTAGTGTATTCTGTAGTGGGTTGTAGAAAAGATTCGAGTTAAGATTTGAGTCTTCAGCACTCTCAGGCGAAATCAAAACACCTATGGTCACTTAACATGGTATGTACCTGTGAAGGTGTGTGTGGGCATTTCTGTAGGTGTGTGTTCTTGCGAAAACTAGCAGCCAAAGGCCTCCAAGAAAAGCTCACTATCTCACAGCTCATTACTATAATATTAGCTGACTTGTAATAGCTGACGAATAAGTTGAGTATGAATGATGTGTTGGTGGTGGAGAAATGGGATGCAGCCCAACTCACCAGTGTTGGGCAGCAGGGTCTTTTGGAATGTGTATAAGGGTATGTTGAAGACAGGCACGTGCACTCCAATACGGCAGGGGAGGCTGTGCCTCACCTGTCTCTTCTAGACTTCATGAGAATGATGAGATGCAGTAAATGTGAATAATAGTAACAATAATAACTACTGTTTTCGAGCATATTTACCATAACTACCATTTGTGCACTATTTAAACAGTTTCAATCATTTTCAATCATTTTTGTGGCCAAAACCGCACTATTTTCCCACCTCCTGCTCCGAATACACTGAATTTGGGCCAACTCCCGAGTTGGCCTCACCGCAGATTGCGCAATCCCTCAGTAACAAGCTTCAGCGCATGCGCCATTTTGCTCGTTCTGTGTATGCAATTCGTAATATTGTATTAAACGTTTTTATACACTTAATAGAAATATGTATGGTGTGCCCTCATTTTCCTGATATTTGTTTTCACTATTTTCTACGTGTGATTATCATTTCTTTACTCTGAGCGCTTTGGCAAGCTTCTTTTGTTTTGAAACTTTCATTCGCTGACTTATATACATAAGTCAGTGCTTTCGTTATGCCAGCATCAGTTTCTTGTGAGTTTATACACAGGCAAGACTGAAGTCTGGTGGCACTTGTGTGTTGAAGGAGAGTGAATGGACTGTTTAGATTACCTCTGATGTGTGCCTGGATGGTGTTGGCACAAACAGTGAGGAAAATCAGAAAAAAAAGAAGGGGGGAGAGGAAGAAAAGAGCAAAACTGGAAGCTTGGAAAAGATTACATTTGCTTAGGAAGCTAGCTAGCTTAAAAAAAAACTTAGAACAAACATTTGTGTCATCCTTACACTTGGAAAATATCTCTGGCTCCTGCCCTTTCTACTTGCAATACCCAAGTAAACATAATAAACAATAAACAATAACAATAACCCATTGAACAATAACCCCATTGAAAAATAGAGTAGTGCGGCGAGCAACACATTGGCCTCACCCTCATTCTGCCGTTGAGTCTAGCTTTGTCAGTGACGTCATAGCGCCAAGTTCAAAGTCATTAGTGTTGGCTAGCTTGTTCACGTTGACTGCTACCATCGAAGTGGATTTCATAACGAAACTAAGATCATTCTCAAAGTTGGATTTCCAAGGGAAACAAGACGTGATAAAGACACCAGAGCTGAGGAAATTGATTCAGGAGATTGGACAGAATATTATTTGATTATTTCACAGTGAGTGGTACAACCGAAAAGACTGGCTATGTGGAATGGGAGGCAACAAGCAAAACAACGTTAGCAGTTTGCTAGCTGGGTTGGATATGTCAAACCGTGAGAATATTATTGCGAGAAGCCCTGTAATCAAGACAGCATTTCAAGGTAAGGAAATTTGATTATTACATTTGCCCGCCGTGGCGTTGACTTGGGTCTAAGTTTTATTTGGTTTTGTCAAGATGAAGGAAGAGTTGTTTGAAAAATAGTTCGGTTGCATTGGTTTTACAGTAGCTATGTTTCACATATGCATTTCAGGCGTAATCTTAACCTGCAACTAGTGAGAATGTTTTGAATGACATAGCAATGGCTACATGTCTCAAAGAATAATTCATCACGAGTGATTTTGGCAACAGAACGAACTGGGGTTGTGGGTTCCTGGATTTTGGTTTGGTTTGCGGCTGTGTGTTCACTTTGCCAGTCCCAGTATGCCCAAGTGATAACGTTGCTTGCTATCCTAACGAGGCAGTTTAAAATGATAATAATCAAACGCTGCCTGTATAATACACGCTTTGAGGTTAGGCTCGTCTGACATTCTTTGAAGTGTCCATCCTCGAGACGAACTACTGTAGAATATTTCAGCGTCCTTGTCAATGGTTTAGCCTACATTTAGCTTGAGTTTGGGTCCCGCAGTGGTATGATGTGGATGAGTGGGATAGTTGACGGTTTCTCAGGAGGAGTGTCCTCAAATGACGCACCATGTCGTGCCTATTTTCTGTCTACTCTAGTCTTTTCTACCGGAGGTGGTAGCTGTCCATGATCACGGCCACGTCTGGCTTCATTATCTATTTCACAGGCTACCAGAAGGATCATCCCGGTGGGGTGATATTCTGTTGTTGAATGCATAATGTGAATTGTTGCTGTGTAAGCGGTAGCCTATTACAACGCAAGCATCGGATCTGTATTTTCGAGTGGTGGAGTGAAAGGAACGCTGATAAGCAGACCTCAAAATTCACCATAAGAGCATTTTTGTCCAAAATGCTCGTGTGACTTGGGGTTATCAGCGTCCCCTCTTTCAAAGACCAGAAAACACTGAGAATGGCCTTGTATCTTGACGGCCTATAAAAATACAGTATAATCCTGGACACATATCGCGTCTGATCTGAATGTGGTGTCCACCTTTCTAACAGACATATTGGATTGGTGTAGGGAGGAGGAGTAGGCCTAGCAGGCCTAGTAGCGCAGCCTGTGCAGTAGGTAGCCTAGGTAGAACTAAACGTGACTCTGCCGCCAGTTATATGACTCAAACTTGTTAAATGGCACTGCCCCACCGTTGTTTACCCACGCCCCCTGCGCCAACGCCGAGTCTGGACCACTGAATCCTGTGTGTGTGTGTGTGTGTGTGTGTGTGTGTGTGTGTGTGTGTGTGTGTGTGTGTGTGTGTGTGTGTGTGTGTGTGTGTGTGGGTGTGTGTGTGTGAGAGAGAGATATCTAATAGCATTTTCTCTAAATGCAGTATGTTTTAATATGTAGGCCTACCTTATGTTCAGAAAGCGGCATATGGAACTTATAGGTATTTGGCAAATATTGATATATATTTGAAAATCTGATATTGGAAAAGTCACTGCCTCACCAGCCATAAAGTTGACGGCACGTCACTGGTTGAAGACTGGGTAACTGACCATTGGCAGGTTCTTATGGAAGTCCTGCAAGTGTGTGTGTGTGTGTGTGTGTGTGTGTGTGTGTGTGTGTGTGTGTGTGTGTGTGTGTGTGTGTGTGTGTGTGTGTGTGTGTGTGTGTGTGTGTGTGTACCGTTGGTCTTGGGCAGGTTCTTGTGGAAGTCCTGGCAGTGTGTGTGTGTGCGTGTGCGTGTGCGTGTGCGTGTGTGTGTGTGTACCGTTGGTCTTGGGCAGGTTCTTGTGGAAGTCCTGGCGGTCGTCCTCGTGCAGGATGTTGTAGACACTGGTGTTGATCAGCTCCTCCTGCTTGTACTGCAGGTACTGAGTCACGTTGTCCGACACAAACACTATGCTGCCCTCGCGGTTCACTACAAACAGGAAGCCGTCCAGGGCCTAAAAAGCAAAGCATCGTGGGTAGAAAGATATATAAACAATGCACAATCAATGATGTTCACATTTGTTACATATTGCATAGTGCACTACATATGGTATAAACTCTGCTTTCTAACTGTGGAAAATGTAAAATGAGAAGACTGGTCATTTCCAAAGGCCATGTCCAAAATACCCAGTCATTCACTAAATACTTAAGTACTGGACACTGGGTGTGATTACATTGTTTAGGTTCCCTTCACAGTATACTACGTAGTACTTGAATGAATGAGTGAAAATCCCAAATTCTGCCTCCGAAACATGGGGGAGGTCATGAGCACGTAATAACCACACATCACTTCGAGTCAGGGCAAGGTATGAGAAAAATCAATATCATAATTATTTTAGTCAACATTGATATCAAGATTTTGGAAAAACATTTTTTAAAGTAAAAAATATCGTGCCAAACAATTTACAATCCTCCCACCCTTCAGTGCAAGTGGAGAGACATAGAGAAGCACACAGTTGGTGCACTGCATGAGAGTTTGTCCCCGGAAATGGCTCAAATGGAGGGGAATGTATTGGGCATAGCGTAGCGCATAACCTTTTGGCAGGATAGTAAAAACAATGAATCAACTCCATTTTATGAAATTTGATATCGCTTGACAGCAAAATTGATATTGCGATATAAATTCGATATATTGCACAGCCCTACTTCAAGTGGCTCTCAGGTTGCTCAAGGACACTCGCAGAAATAAATACAATAGTCATAAAAGAAGCAATATAACAACACACAGAATAATAAAAAACAAATAAATAAATGAAAGTAATATAACAAACCATTAAACAACATCAAAAAAATACAAAAAAGTAGTCATAAGACAACATAAAAATAATATTCAAGACACAGTGTAAAGTTAGGAAGAAGAAGTAGGAGTCATAACGGGCTATCAATAATGAGATTTACAGGACACCTGATGGGCTGATAAAAAGTGACATCAGTGGCAGACGGTGCGATTCATAAAGGAGCCAGCCAACTGGATGAACACCTCAGACACACACACACACAGACACACACACACACACACACACACACACACACACACACACACACACACACACACACACACACACACACACACACACACACACACACACACACACACACACACACACACATCTACTGTTGGAGAGAGAGAGAGAGAGAGAGAGAGAGAGAGAGAGAGAGAGAGAGAGAGAGAGAGAGAGAGAGAGAGAGAGAGAAAGGGAGATAAAGAGAGTCAGAAAGAGAGAGAAGTAAAGAAAAAGACAGCCTGTAGAAAGTCATAAAGAGTTGAAAGAACTGAGAGGAAGAAAGGAGCGCACAGCGCTTAGAGAAGAAGAAAAATGGCAACGAGCAGACACTTAAATTGAAAGGACAGAGAGATTAAGAAGAGGGGGCATGCAGGCAGGGATGGAGATGAACTGAAAACAGATGGGAGGTGTTAGAGAAAGAATGAAGAGGAAGCAGAGGGAGCGACAAAAAGTAGTAAAGCAGAGAGAGAAACAGATTGAAAGAGAGGAAGATAAGGAGAGGGAAAAGAACAAATAGAGAGAAAATGAGCCAAAGGAGATACGTTGTAGGACACCGAAGAGAGAAATTACCACAGAGGGTGTGTGACTCTGAGCGTATCAGTGAGAGAGAGAAAGAAAGAGATGCATAGCTACAGGAATAGCAAGTAAGAGAGATGGAAACAGACTACGGCTTTCTCATTAGCATACAATACATGTTGCTTCATGGCAACTAGACTAGGGTTCATTGACGTTTTCTTAGCAGCAGACGTCAGGGTGGTGCAACCCAAACGAACTATTGTATGGATTAAGCCCAATTCATTTTTTATTTTTTTTTACTGCATAATGGAAGAAGCATATTGATTGTGTGTGCATTAAATATGATTACTAATTCATTTCTGGCATTAGCTGTGGTTGTGCCACCTGACGTCTGCAATTTTAAGTTTAATTTATTTTCTTAGCTCTTATTTATTATGTATTTGTCCTGTCTTCCTGTTATGTGTTGTGTGTATGACCAGGTGGCACTCAATTTCCCCTTGGGGATTAATAAAGTCTCTCTCTCTCTCTCTCTCAATAAAAAAAACAAAAACGCCAATGACCCTCATGCAGTAACTTAAGCCCAGCGTTCTCTAGTTATTTTTCTTCAAGGGCCAAATTATGTAGAGCAAGTGAGGCTGCGGCCCAAACCAACGCCCCAACCTTATGAGAAACAAGTTAAATGTCTGGACAGAGAACAGATTATCGCTTTTCCGTTTTCCCTTCTTGTCAATGTCCGTCATCAGTCATTTGTTCTGACCTCATGGTGGGCCAAATGTTGGTCATGCCTGGGCCGGATTTGGCCCTTGTGGGTCTTTGTTTGAAGACCAAGATAGTAGCCCATCCTCTTGGTGCCACTGCTCAAAGCTGTCCTCAGCATTCGCTACTCCTCTGGCCACTCACTCCAAGGCCATACAGAGGATCGGGGGATACAGAGGTGTGAGTCCTGAGTTCAGATAGTAAAAACCCTGCCACAGGTTTAATCCAACCAGTTCTGAATCAGGTGATCATGATGAGCAAAAGACAGGTGGTAGACCTGCTACTCCGTGAAGCCACCTGTGTTGCAAGGAAACTGTGGCAGGGTTGTTACGTATTGAACCCGGAATTAGCCTTTTTCGCAATTACATCAAGCCAGTTCAGTTTTGCGAAACAGCAAAAACAACAGTAGGTTTCCGTAGAAAACAGTGGGTCTAAGTTTATGCCTATTGCCACTGGATGCTACTTGTCCTGCTTCAAATGCTGTTAAAATGAAGGCATCTGATGTACTCTACTTTACAAAAAAATTAAACTAACTAACCCGTCTTTGCATCTGCACTTGTTGTTCAGTGTATCTCCTGTGCACCTTGTATCTGCTAGTGATGTTGGCTATGATTATGTCCTCGTTTGTAAGTCACTTTGGTTATAAAGCTTCTGCCAAATGCAATGAAATGTAATGTAATGATGTCACGTGAAAAAGGGTCCATTGACAACTCCGAGAGATGATGACAGCTGTATGACGTTCATCATGTCTAACTGTTAACACTTAAGCTTTTCTTTTACTTCAGACATGTAAATGTTTTATCTTTTTCCTGACACATTTCAACGGTATAGCTGCCGTCTCCATCTGACGTAAAGTGATGATGTGACCTTTGACCCCAGGCTGACCTGTAGGAGGAGTGGCCCGAGGTGGTCCTTGTCGATGACTCCCTGGCCAGTGGAGGACACGTCTGCTTTCTGGACATCGTCGTCATTGGAAGAAGCTTTGCCTATGTGAGAGAAAGGGGACAAACATTAGTTAGAGTTAAGTAAACTTAACACACGTACAAACACGTGCAAGCACACATGCCCACTTTGAACACAATGCAGAAAAACTGTGTCTCATTTCAATAAATATCTCATGGCCCAGATCATACAGATGGCCATCCTCTACACAACATCTCAGCTTGCCACTCAGACAGAGGAATGTTTGATCTCAAATGATGCGTGTGTGTGTGTGTGTATTGGTCTTTCCTGTATCTGTTGTGATTGAGTTCGTAGATGGTAATAAATACATCCTGCATTTTGCCAGTTGTCTATGACAGTAATCTATTGGTAAGATGTGTCCATCCACCTGTCCACCAACCTGGATCCAAGCTAGGTTGAACTACCTGTCTTCCGTGTACGTGGCCTTAACTATATAAGGGTGTGTCTTTATTTTCAATGCTTGCGCTGACTGTGACCGAAAACGTCTGCTCTACACTTGGGTAGCACCTTTTTGTTTTTCTAATGCAATAAAAAGTTCAACATTGCATTTGGCAGAACGGTGTGCGAGTTCCCCTTCCTTGCTTCAAATACATCCTGAAAGCTCCACTCAACTACGAAATCTGCTCAATGGAATAAATTCCCTCGGCATTCATAAAAAAGCAAAAACAGGAACACTCTTGCACACTTGCTGATCCACACTAAAAACGTCCATTCCTCCTCCTGCTTACTCTTGGCGAAGAAGGAGGCCGATCACCAACAGGGGGCAGTACAGCTCAAATATCTCGCACCACATCTCCTCGCCAGAAAGTAAGGCAGAAAAGTTACAGCTTTCACCGTATTCACTTCCACCACTCACGTAAGCCAGCCAAGACTTAAGATGGGGAGGGTTTACATTCAAGGTACACTATGTGCTTGTCTCATGCGCTTAATTCCAAACCCAATAAAAAAAAACACACACACACACACACACACACACACACACACACACACACACACACACACACACACACACACACACACACACACACACACACACACACACACACACACACACACACACACACACACACACACACACACACACACACACACACACACACACACACACACACACACACACACACGAGGAAAAAGATGGTGAGCAGCAGTGTAGAAGAAAAATGGCTGTGAGGAGGAGGGAGGAGAGGGGTTAGTGAGAGGACTAGATCAGAGAGAGGGGGGGGGCAGAAAGGGAGAGACATGAGAGTGAGGACATGAAGAAAGAGAAAAAGAGGAAAGGAAAGAGGGCTTTTTTTTGTTAATGCAGGACAGATTTTGTCTGCCGGGGGTATGTTTAGCACTAGAAAGAGGTGTGTGCGTGTATGTGTGTGTGTGTGTGTGTGTGTGTGTGTGTGTGTGTGTGCGTGTATTATTAGGGAGGAGAGATGATTCCACTTGATGAGCTCCCTGGAGGAAGACGGTGGTGGGGTTCAAGCGATGCACTAACACCGATAAGCCACCACACTACCACACTAGTCTACCACACAGCACAGCACAGCATGGCACAGCAGCACACCACACCTCTGCGCTACGCTACCGCTCAGCCCCACAGCCTCTACTCTACCCTCTGAAGGGGAAGCTGCCTGCTCATAGCACTTCATCAGCTAGCCCCACGCTACGCTACGCTTACGATGCTACACTACTGGCGAGGCTGAGGCTTCCATGCGCTCCATCAGCTAGCGACACACAACACTGCTACAGCCCTTTCCTCTCCCCTCCCCTCGCCTCTCCTCTCCTTCCCCCTTGTCTCCTATCCTCATCTCTTTCCTCTCCCCCTCCCCTTGTTTGTCTATCTGTCTCTCTCTCTCTCTCTGTCTATCTCTTTTCCTCTCCTCTCCTCTCTCTGTTGCACATCACTCTGCATCGCTATCACACTCCTGCTCACGGTGACAGCAGACGGCTGCTGCGATCTCCTGCAGTCGACTCTTAAATAAAAATGAGGTGTGTGTGTGTGTGTGTGTGTGTGTGTGTGTGTGTGTGTGTGTGTGTGTGTGTGTGTGTGTGTGTGTGTGTGTGTGTGTGTGTGTGTGTGTGTGTGTGTGTGTGTGTGTGTGTGGTGGAGGGGGGTAGAGTTGTGGTAGGTGGCGTGTGGATTAACAAAGACTGGAGGTGAGAGAAAGACAGAGAGAGAGAGGGGGGAGGATAGACAGGTGTGAGGAGGAGAGAAAAGTGAGAGGGAAAAAGAGGTGGGACTGTGTGAGGGATGGATGGAGAGAAAGCGGGAGGTAGAGACAGTGAGATGGATAAGGAGATGGAGAGAGGACGGGAGAAAGGCAGGGAGGGGAGGAGAAAGAATAGGGGAACAGGGAAGAGAGGGTGAAAAAGAGAGACGGAGAGAGAGAGAGAGAGAGAGCGATAGAGAGAGAGAGAGAGAGAGAGAGAGAGAGAGAGAAAGAGAGAGAGAGAGGGAGAGGGAGGGTGGAATAGAGGGTGAGAAAGAGAGAGACAGACAGAGAGACTGAGAGAGAGAGAGGGAGAGAGAGAGAGAAACAGAGCGTGTGCCACTTCATTATTCACTTCCTGTAACTATGGCAACCTGTCTCCACAGAGTCAGAGGCAGCTGTAGCCTCTTCCCCTTCCTCTTCAGATGGCTGAGATGCCCAGATCTGTCACCCAGACGCTTCCGCCCTCCTCCTCCTCCACTACTCTCTGTCTCACGCTCACTCTCTCTCTTCCTCCCTCCACAACCTTCCTTCCTCTCTCTCTCTCCCTCCCTCCCTCTCTCTGTTACTGTCTCTCCCTCCATCTTTCCTCCTCCTCCACCCCTCCCCCAGCCGTTTCACAACCTGAGCAATTTTTTTCCACCCATCCACTCAAAACAACTCCCCTCATCCTCTGTTCCTTTTTTCCCTGCCCTCTATGTACTGTGTCTGTCTCACTTTCGCTCTCTCTGTCTCTCTCGGTCTCTCTCGGCCTCTCTCGGTCTCTCTCTGTCTCTCTCGGTCTCTCTCGGCCTCTCTCTCTGCTTGTGTCTCTCAGTCTGCCTCTCTCCCTTTCTCTATGTCTGTCTTCACTCTTCACTCTTCTCTTCGCCTGTCTCCGTCAGTCTATCCTTCTCACTGTCCGTTCATCTGTCTGTCTGTCTGTCCGTTCATCTGTCTGTCTGTCTGTCTGTCTCTGCTTCCCTATCTCTATGTCCGTCTATCTGTCTGTCTCTCTCGCTATTTGTCCATCTGCCTGTCTGTGTCTCACCTGCCTCTCTCTGTCCTCCATTCTGCTGGTTGTCCTGGCTGTCTGGCACCTCTAACTTAAAGCCCAGTCACATGGCCAAAAGGGGAGAATTGGAGCCATTAAGTCACCTCACCAAGCAAGCGAGTGCTCACACCACAGACCAGACTAGAGGCTAAAGGGGGTTGCTCTCATTGGCAAACCACGTGGAGCAGCACAACACACACACACACACCTCGCTCTCGCTCACGTACTGTAACGCACGCACCCGCACACTCTCTCTCTCTCTCACGCAATCTTACACACAAACACACACACACACACACACACAATTACAGAGCTGCAAACAATGGACTAATTATGGGATCATAGCAACACTAATGAAGCCCGAGTCTGTGCACCTGCACACAAACGCACACACACAGGCTTGCTGGAACACACACACTTGCACACACACACGCTCGCACTCACACATGTACACACGCACAAACACGCTCGCTCACACACACACACACACACACATGGCACATCTGTGTGTGAGCTGGCTAATTTTTCAAACACACACACACAAAGACACCGAAGTACAACGAGGGAGGCAATTTTACAAACACACATGCATGCGCATCCACGCACATGCAGACGTACACACACGCAGAGGACACATCTGCATGTGTGAGCCAGTGTTATGAGCCACAGCTGCATGTCTGATGAGGGCGTAATGGGTTAGCGCAGGTCCACAGGCTTTTTCGGCCAATCAAATGACAGCATTTGACTGTCAAGCACTGAGGTGACACAGAGACAGAGACAGAGAGAGAAACAGAGAGAGAGAGAGAGAGAGAGAGAGAGAGAGAGAGAGAGAGAGAGAGAGAGAGAGAGAGAGAGAGAGAGAGAGAGAGAGAGAGAGAGAGAGAGAGAGAGAGAGAGAGATACATCTATGCCTCTTTTTTTTCCCAGTATCCTATTATTATTCCTCCCATCTCTTCCCTCTCGCCCCTTACAAGTATAAACAATCTATGAGGAAATGCCAGCCTGTGGGGAGAGACAAAACGCAGCTCAAAACTGGACAGACAAAGAGAGCAAAAGGGAGAAAAGTGCCTCCAAATGCAGCCCTAATGCCACTGATCTCCAAAGCAAACTAATCAACTCGGAACAGCTCGTGGAGAAGAGTGGTGCTTCATTCAAGGAGGAGGGCAAATATTTTACCAACCAAAACTATGATTAGGCTGGACAACGGAGGGACAAATGATTCACTATGAGGCATCCATCCAGAGACAATGGCTGCGTTGATTTGAGTGTGTGACAAATGGACACTGGCAAATTACGCTGGCAATGTCCACTGATTAATAAAGCGAGAAGTATCTCTTCTTGGTGACATCTTTAGTCGCATCTGCACAATCAGGCGTGTACACCCCTCTCCACAAAATGATAACTAGAAAAACGAACTAGAAAAAAAATAGTCTGAGAGCGCATATCTGCCCTTAATTGTTCAATGCGGCAGGCGTGCATTTCCTGTTATATTTTCCAAATTTTTATTGAAAATGAGATTGGGAACTGTGTTACTACGATGGTGACTCGGGTTCGATTCCAGCCAGGGTCATTTGCCGATCCTTCCCAGTCTCTCTCTCTCCCCACGCATTTCCTGTCTCTCCTCCACTGTCTTGTCAAAAATAAAGGCAAAAAAGCCCCTAAAAATATACATTTTTTTAAAAGAAATGAAAATGAAAATGAGACTGCGATCAGCAATAATGGTCAAAATCACGGTTTCCCCCAGCACTTTATAGATAAGGCAGTCACCTTGACAACAAACAACTCCTACCTTGACTAGGTTCCCTGAAAAGATACAAATTTTGTAATGTGAATTACTTAAAGAATTGTATAAACTATTTTTTTCATATTTCATAGGAATGTGCACAGCACAGCCTTTTCATAGAAAATGGACACGTGTCTCTGATACCAGCTAACCCGCCCCAGTCACTTTGACTAAGAAATGTTCTGTGGAAAACACTGAGTTGAAGGTGAAGATTGTGCACATCCCATAAAAGGTGCAGGACAAAGGCTGACTGTAGTTTCGGAGTAAGAGGTCCGCACACTTAAAATCCTTTTTGTTTTCTTTTATCATTTTCTTTAATAAAAGAAAACAAAAAATATTTTTTTTAAATATATTTTTTTGGTCTTTTTGACTTAATTTATGATAGTACAGTGAAGGTGGTGACAGGAAGCGAGTGAGAGACAGAGACAGGGGAGGGCCAGCAAAGGGCCCGGGCCAGGAATCAAACCCAGGTCGGTCGCATAGTAGACAAGTGCCCTACCGTGGCCCAACAAAAATGATTTTAAGTGTGCGGACCGCTCACTCCGAAACTACTGTGGGAAACCCTGAACATAGTGTAGATGACAGATGACCAGTGGTGTAGTTTTTCAAGTGGGGTTACGCAATTTGTGACGCCGTCAAATAATTAGGCAACTTCTCATGTTATCAACACGAAGTGCCCAGTACACCCCTGGAGATGACCAAAGTGGTCCAAATGAGGCCTGTGGCAGCGCTGAGAGGGAAATCAGGCCATCTCTGATTGGAGCATCAGGGTCATGCACGCTAGGTGTGATTAAAATATATATCAGTGTCACGCTAGGTGCGATGAAAATAGCTCAGGGTCACACACACTGTGATTAAATATACTTCAGGGTTATGTTTGGTGTGATGAAGCCTGGTTCAAGGCGATGCTATGATTCGTGGAAGGAAAACAGCAACACGAGGGAAATACTAACAGATGGTTTAGTCTGGAGGGTAGTAGTCTTCGCTGCTCATGCACATTCATCCATCCGTCAGTCAATGTTTAATCATTGAAATTTTCATTTCAAATTTCACAACACATAATCCATCCTTATACTAACCCACGAACCTCATCATCTATTTTTATCTTTTAAAAAATGTGTGCATAACTGACCTAGGCCATGGCTCCAGCTGTTACACCGAGAACGCTGGTTCGAGTCTGACCTGTGGTCACCTCTTCAGTTTTTCGGTCTTAATTAAGGTAAAAAGTCCCCCAAAAACACCTTTGAAATGTGTACACAACTATTAATTCAGCCATTCCAACATCAATCTATCCATGTATATCTACTCTTTGTCATAAAGGGGGTGTGATACCGTCCCAATCTGACCAGAATGTACTTGATGTATGGTGGTTTGTTTACATTATACATGCAGATGGTTACGATACATTCTTTTGTTAAAGGTTTGAATGTCCATCAATCACCTCATTGAACTTTTCGATATCCGTCCATCATCTTTTCGTCCATTTAAATGTTTATGCAACTATTTGTCCATCTATGAATATACGGCTTGAATCCATCCAACCATATACGTATAACTGTCATTACAGATGGTTTCAGTGTGATAGTATCTCAACATGGCCTGAATTGGTAACACTTTAGAATAATGGATGCAAAAAAGCATTATAAAGACTTAATAAATAATTAACTATTGATGAACAAAACATTAACAAACATTTGTAAATGACTAGGAAATGTAAACAAATGCTTGTAAATGACTAGGAAATGCTATGTTAATATTTTATATTTATCAAACATTTACAAGCTGCTTGTAAATGAATAAAATACTCTGTTATAAGGTGTGTAACATCTTGCAGATATCATTTGTAGATATTTTATAAAGCATTAATAAAGCTTAGTTAATAATAAAAACATTTGTTGATGTTTTATTCATCATTAGTTTATTATTTACTGAGTCTTTACTAAGGAACATTATTATAAAGTGTTACCCCTGAATTTACTGCATTTTATGGTGGTTTCTGACATTATGCAATATGATTAATAATGCAATGACAACGTCTACATTTGTTTGCAAATTTGTTTCTTACAGACATTATGTAACAACTTCTAGGAATGTAGGCAGATGTCTTCCTGGTAAAATGATAGCGTAATGCCGACTTCCTGTCCAAATTCCACTATGACGCAAGAGAGGAAGATGGTGGTCATAACGCATATTAATGTTTAGCAGACACAAAAGTGACATTACAATGACATGCTTCTTTATGAATCCCATGGCCCTTGCTGCCAGTGTGATAAAATTAGCCATGTGAAGAAAACAATGTGATAAAATGCAATATTAATTTTTGCTCACACCAAATAAAGTTGTCGTCTTGTTCCTGTGTGTATGTGACATGAAGTCATGTGTAACATGCATTCTCTCTCTCTCTCGCTCCTGTGTGTGTGTGTGTGTGTGTGTGTGTACGCGTGTGTGTACGCATGTGTGCTTGTATCATGTAAAAATGATGTCATAAAATACCCCATGAATTTTTCATCCCACCTATGCATACATGCATCCATGTCAGACATCAAGTATGCTTATCATTTACCTTGTTCTTTGAGCTTGTGTGTGTGTGTGTGTGTGTGTGTGTGTGTGTGTGTGTGTGTGTGTGTGTGTGTGTGTGTGTGTGTGTGTGTGTGTGTGTGTGTGTGTGTGTGTGTGTGTGTGTGTGTGTGTGTGTGTGTGTGTGTGTGTGTGTGTGACACTAAGAAACCAAGCCATGTGCAAGTTCTTCTTTGAACCTGTGTGTCTATGTGACACGGATACATCAAGACGTGTGTAACTTGTCCTTTGAACATGTGTGTGCATGTACCAATAAACCAAAACATACCTGCACGTCTAGGCATGGCATGTGTGTGTGTGTGTGCACATACCGATATGTACATGTTGTTGACGGCACAGTATGGCACCATGCGTGTGTGTCTACATATTGCGCAGTAGGACACCGCGCCATGCATGTACCTTGGTGGTGTGTGTGTGTGTGTGTGTGTATATATGTGTGTGTGTGTGTGTGTGTGTGTGTGTGTGTGTGTGTGTGTGTGTGTGTGTGTGTGTGTGTGTGTGTGTGTGTGTGTGTGTGTGTGTGTGTGTATGATAACACCAAGACATGCTGTGCGTGTACCGTACCTTGTTCTTTGATCTGGCGGATCTGCCGCACGGTCTCCTTCAGGATGGCACACTTGTCGGGCTTGACGTTGAAGCTGTCGATGTCGCTGAGGTTGGCAGAGATGAGCTCGGCCAGCTCCTCGATGTACTTGCTCTCCTGCTCGCGACGCCGCTTGTCACACCTGCCCGGCACCACGACAGGACAACAAACACACACACACACACGTGACTTACTGGATTATGTTACCCGCGTTAAACCAATTAACCCATTAAGACGCAGTGTTATAAATGTGCTTTTACCACAATGGTAATGATCAAGTCATAATGTATTACTAAAGGCCCTGAGTAAAGTCTTAGTGTCTCTCAACAACACTTTTGAGAAACGCAGCCCTGCATAGCAGTGCACAACAGCAAGGCAGCAGATGCATGCAAGACTGCTGGCTTTGTGGAGTGTATTGAGTGTGAAACATCAATTACCAAGCCTGATTGGAGAACATATAGAGTTGTTATAATACAAGACAAAAAGGATAAATGGACAGGTACAAGAAAGAGGGACAGATTGATATTCATCAAGTCTCGTCAGGGAGACAAAAAGACCAGGCAGACAGACAAGCAGGCTGGCAGAAAGACAGAACGAAAGAGAACATAAGACACAAACACTATAGCAGAGTGACAGACAGACAGGCAGACAGAGTTTAGCGTTCCAGACTTACCCCAAGCCAGGCGTGTCACAAGTGGACAGCTTGCGTTTGCGGTCGGAACACAACGGCTCCAAGGAGTTCTCTCCTAGACTGCTCATCTTGTACACACATCAGCCCCTACAGACACAGAAGATGGCACACAGACACAGGGTCAACACATGTAGTTGAGTCAACACAGTTAGTTGGGTCAACACATTTTACGCCATTTTACACGGCATCTCCATCTTACGTGCAACACCATGCAAGAATCATGCCATATTCCACTGGTTCCCAACCTGGGGGTCGGGTTGGAGTAAGTATTGCAAGGGGAGTCGACAAAAAAGGAACTATTTGTATAAAACCTTGAATATATGCTTTCAAATTATATAACATTTCCATAAATTGGTTGG
>NC_085866.1:49826642-49834142 GCF_034702125.1 Engraulis encrasicolus
AATTATAATAATAATGATTATTATGATTTAGTTATAGTCGGCTATTGTAACAGTAGCCTAGTAGCCTAATAGCCTATAACAAATAGCAGCATCAAGCATTATCCTGAAAGCACATGAAACTTTTTTCAATTATTTGATTATGAGATATGATTTTTTTAAAGGAATATGTGTTAGTGTTAATGCTAAATGAGCATAATCCCGTGAAAGCAGAGGATTGTACCTTTTAAATGCAATTTGTCCCATGTCCCTATGTGTTCCAGAGGCTGAGATATTGAATTTTTCTTAGGAGTTTCCAACCATTTTTTCTTATCTCAAAAAACCCTCAGGCATTGGGGATCTTTTCTAAAAACGGGCTCAGGCGCCAATGGGTTAAAGGTACACTGTGTAATGTTTTTAGTAGTTAATTTCCAGAATTTAAGTTGCCCATTCACAAATGTTACCTTTTTATCAAATACGTCCCACCACCATCAAAATTTAAGTGTTCATTATGACTTCCCCATGGTCCGCCATTTTGAATTTCCAGAAATAGACATTTTAAGTCGTAACTTGCTGTACTTTGGTCATAGTAGTAAATATTGGTTTATCATTTATTAAATATACATGAAAAGATCAAATTTGGCAATAGGCAGCACAGTTTCAATGAGCAGCACCGTTGCAATACCTCCTCTGGCCACCATCCTAGGCAGTGCACCTTCAACACGGCCATCTTGAAAACAAACACCCATCATCTTGCCTTGGCTCCCTGAAAAGATGTGTTGTGAATGGAATTTCTACAGTTGCTTCATAATCCATTTTATAGGATATGTATTTCAAAGGGGTATGCCACTATTTTGGGGCTTAATACAGTTAAAATCGTTGGCCAGGGTTTATAAAGGTGGTAAAAGAGGGAATATGTTAATGTAAGTTAAAAGAGGGAATATGTCGCTAAGCTAGTGAAAGTCAATGGATCCGTGTAGCATGTTTAATGTGATTTCACTTCTCATTTCATAATGCCAGCTAACCCCCACTACCCACATTGACTAAGAAGCGGATCGTCGTCAATCTAACCTTCCATGTCAGATCAGTAGGACGTGTGTCTGCAATGTGCCAATATCCTTTTCCGACACTACACACAACAACCCCCCCCTCATTCCCCCCTTTCTTTGGCATTTCTTTGCCTTTTCCGACTACACAGAGCAGTGCCCCACCTCCTCCTCCCTCTTTCCTCCTTTCTTTGCCTCCGTACCTACCTGCTCATTCTCATTCCTTTCCCCACATTATTCTTTCCTATTCCCTCTGGTGATGGTGATTTCTTTCTCTCTCTTTTTTTTCTCGCTCTCCCTCTCTCTCTGGCAACAGGGTTAATGATTCTGTCGCTTCTACAAGCTTCACGGTAGCGTCTGTCTGTCTGTCCATTTACACTCCTTAACACTCCTTCAGAACTACCGTTAAAGCTCCCTCACCCCTCCCCTCTGTCCTTTTTCTATTTCTCACACAGTATCTCTCGCCTTCTCTCCACAACCCTCTTTATCTCTTTTTCTTTCACGCTCTCCTCTCTCTCTCCTCTCTAATCTCTGCCTGATTAAGATTTAATAATGCAGTAATTTAGCGGCCTCTCAGGAACATGACGGGGAGAATCTGAGAGAGCCAATCAAAGGCACCTGTGGCCGAGGGCTGCAGACACGTGACACTGGCATGCGCGCACGCACACATGCATGCACGCACACACGCACGCGTGCACACACACCCGCGCGCGTGCGCACACACGTGCGTGCACACACACACACGCACACCCACACACGCGGAAGGAGACAGAATGATGTGCGCACACGTATGCATGCATGCACACAGGGAGAAAGACAGACAGGTGCAGACACATGTACACACAAAGATACACACACACACACACACACACACACACACACACACACACACACACACACACACACACACACACACACACACACACACACACACACACACACACACACACACACACACACACACACACACACACACACACAAACACACACACACACACACACACACCTACAGTAGGTGCAAACGCACACAGACCTGTTTGCACACGTACATGCGTGAGCCAACAACGTACAGTACATGTGACCTTTTGGCTTAATGATCTGTCGTGTCACAACACAATTGACTGTAACTTGACTTGCTCTTCTATTACTACACGCCTGTGAGAACATACATGTGATAGCTGTGTGCGTGTGTGTGCGTGTGCGTGTGTGCGTGCGCGTGTGTGCGTGCGCACGCGCTAGCTTGCGTGATAATTTAACTCATTCCACACATCGCGGAGGACTTTGGTCCATGTGACATTCCCTGACTAGCTGTACAACAAGGATCTGTTACAAAGGCAGAGAGGACGAGGGAGAGGGAGAGAGAGAGAGAGCGCTAGTGTGTGTGTGTGAGAGCAAGTGGGTGTGTGTGTGTGTGTGTGTGTGTGTGTGTGTGTGTGTGTGTGTGTGTGTGTGTGTGTGTGTGTGTGTGTGTGTGTGTGTGTGTGTGTGTGTGTAGGCACATGTGTCAGCGTGGTCACATGAGAGGTGCGTGTGTACTTTGAGACACCACAAACAAATCTTTTTAAGGGGGAGGTGGGAGAAGACGGTGTTGAGCAATGTGATCTACCGACCACACACACACACACACACACACACACACACACAGTAGTGTGTGCACAACATGTGTGCGTTTAAACAAAAGGATCGGTAACACCTAATCTACACATGGCTCACACCAGCACACCAGCCACCCCGGAGAGGCAGAGCAACAAACAGCCGGTCACTCTCACCCACTCTAATTTTTTCTTCAACCGCTCTCTTTCTTTCTTTACTCCCTTCTTTTTCCCCCTCTCTTTCTTCACCTCCTTTCTCTTCCCCAATTTTCTCCCTCCTCTTCCACATGCTCCTCTTCCTCTCGTTTCTTTTTCCTACCCTGCGTCTGTCTGTCTGTCTGTCTGTCTGTCTGTCTGTCTGTCTGTCTGTCTGTCTGTCTGTCTGTCTGTCTGTCTGTGTCTCTCTCTCTCTCTCCCTCTCCCTCTCCCTCTCCCTCTCCCTCTACCTCTACCTCTACCTCCCTCTCTCTCTCCCTCTACCTCTACCTCTACCTCCCTCTCTCTCTCCCTCCATAGAAGCTTTATTAGCATGACAAAAAAATATTTCGTATTGCCAAAGCATTGGTTGAAGATACATTGGTAATGATATAATAATAAAATAAGTATTGAAACAAACGGACAACAAATTAATGCTTGCAATTGCATTGATATGAGAAAAGAAAGCAAACAGAAGTGTGTGTGTGTGTGTGTGTGTGTGTGTGTGTGTGTGTGTGTGTGTGTGTGTGTGTGTGTGTGTGTGTGTGTGTGTGTGTGTGTGTGTGTGTGTGTGTGCACGTGCGCGTCTCTCTTTCTCTCTCTCTCAGAAAGAGCAAGATCCGGTCAGGTTCTCTTCTCCTCTGCCCTCTTTTTCTCTCTGTCCTTATTTTCCTACCCTGCTGCTTTTTCTTCTTTCTCTCTCTCCCTCTCTCTCTCTCTCTTCAAAGGGAGCAACATCAGTCCAGGTAGAAACAGCAACAACAGATGCAGGCAGAGGACGGACAGACAGACAGACAGACAGACAGACAGACAGACAGACAGACAGACAAACAACCGGGAGGAAGAAAAGAGCAGAACAAAAGCACGCCCACATTAACCCAACACACAGACACAGAGACACATGGTAGGATTGGCAGACGGCAGGACAACTGGCTCCTATTTGCACCTCTACACAACAGCAAAACACGCATCACTCACCACTACCCACACCTATTTGTATTAATAAATGGTTGTGCAGTCACATCTGAGATGAACAGGTATTGTTGTGATTATGTAATCTAATGCACAATACATAGATTCTAACACATGACAAAAAATATGGAATTTACAGCGCATCTAAAATGACCAGAGGATGGGGTATACTGAAGACATATTGGTTATGAAATATTGTACCTTATGTACAGTGTATACTGAATGTATAACACATTTCAATAAATCGGCAGCTTTATTTTAAAATGATCTGAAGAGGTGAAGAGTTATCACAACGATTTCAAAGCAAACATTTCTAGAACATTCAGACGGAATGCATGAAACATTTCAATAAACTGTCAGCTTAATTCTCAAACGATCAGGCAGAAAATGAGGTGAGCAGGTTAACCTTCAATAAATGATGTCGTGCTGGAAAACGGCAGCACCTTCTAATCAGGAGAACACGCACACTGACAAACACACGCACCATGCTTACAGCACAGAACATGCACAGACGCAAACACTGGAAAAAAAACACACACACAGATACAAACACGTAAACATTGACACACGTATGCACGCGCGTAGACACAGATACAGACACAGACCAAAATCCCCTACAATGGAAATATCACACGCACGCACGCACGCACGCACACGCACACGCACACACACACACACACACACACACGCACGCACGCACACGCACACGCACACACACACACACAGCTCAGCCAGGGGAGAAAAACACACAGGGGGTGGGTTGTGGTTGGTTGCCTAGGTCACATGGGTGGGGTCACCTGGAGGTCGCATGTGCTCTGCTGATCACACTCACAGCGTCTCATGGCAACCGTCGCCATGCTGAGCCCAGCTGAGCTGCAGCAGAGCGAGATGATGAGGAATAAGCCGAGGAAGGAAGAAGTGAGGGAACCAGAGAATAAACTAAGGAAGGATAGAACGAGGGAACCAGAGAATAAACTAAGGAAGGATGGAACCAGGGAACCAGAGAATAAGCTAAGGAGGAATAGAACGAGGGAACCAAAGAATAAACGAAGGAAAGATAGAAGGAGGAAGGAGTGAAGTAGCTTAGATGACTGTCTGCATTCCTCAGACCCCCCCCCCCCTTACTCACTTACACAAGCCGATCTGGGCAGCACACTGAGCCTGAGCTGATGAAGACGAAGGGACCAACGAAGGAAGGCGTGAACGGGAAAATAAATGATGGAAGGATGAAGAGAACAAAGGAGGGCAAGATTGAAAGAGTGAAATAGCTCGGAGGAACGTCCACACCTCCAATCCCTGCCGCCCCCCCCACCCTTACTGACACGAGCCAATCTGAAACGAGCTGATCTGATGCGAGCCTTAGAAGAACAGCATAGTTATCTGATGAGGAGATGGAGATGAGGAATGAAGGAACACAGGAAGGAAAGAAGGAGTAAAGGAGAGAATGAGGGGAAGAACCAGTGAAGGAGAGGAGAGGCTCAAATGAGTGAGAGTGAGCGAAGACTGTGGTGGGGATGTGAAGACTGACAAAAGCCTGATCTGAGCAGTAAAGTGGCAACTATGCAAATTATTGATTAATTAATGAATTGTTAGTTCATTGACTATTTCGATAGACTTACAATTAATTGATGAGCAGCGTTTTTTTCCCCCGAAATCCCACCAAAAAACCTATTAAATCTAAAACTTTGTATTAAAGTATAAAAAAATACACAAATTTAGCATTTTATCTCACTTTTTAATTTAAAGGTGATTGAAATGTTCACACCCTTCACATCCTTCTTCACACACTCTCTTCACTTGCCCATTTCACCTGGGTCTCTCGTCAGTCGAGATGGCGATGAATTGCTATTTTTTTGCTGTTGACCTCCCTAATGAAGAGGAAAGAGGGAAGGAGCAAAGGAGTGCAGGAATGAAGGAGTAATGGAAGGAGTTGAGGAGCTGAGTGTCCACCTCCCCCTCTACGACACGAGCCCATCTGAGTCTCAGAGCAGAACACTGAGCTGATGAGGACGAAGAAGTGATGAAGGAAAATGAGCAAAGGAAAGGAGAGAGGGAATGCAATGAGGGAGGGAATGAAGGAGTGAAAGCTCCCTCCGATGAGTCCCCAGCCTTCCATCGCCCTGCACCACTCCCCTTCACCCTTTAGCTCACCCACATAGCCTGCCACTCTCCCTGTCTGTCCATCCCTCTCTCTCTCTCTCTCTCTGTTCTTTATATATCCCTTCTTCAGGCTCTCTCTCCCCCCCTCTCTCTCCGTATCTCTCTCACACTCCCTCCCTCCCTCCCGGCCCTTAGCGGCTTATTTGGGCACGTGTGTGGGCGGAGGGAGGCAGACAGAGAGAGAGAGAGAGAGAGAGAGAGAGAGAGAGAGAGAGAGAGAGAGAGAGGTAGGAGAGGGTGAGAGAGAGGGGGGGTGAGAGAGAGAGAGAGAGAGAGAGAGAGAGAGAGAGAGAGAGAGAGAGAGAGAGAGAGAGAGAGAGAGACGGATAGAAAGAGAGAGAGTGGCCGTCTCCCTGTCGCCAGGGCCGGCAGACGACAGACGCCAGCCACACACCACACCGCAACACAACACAACACACTACCCTGAGACCCAGCACACCATGACACAGCAGAGAGAGAGAGAGAGAGAGAGAGAGAGAGAGAGAGAGAGAGAGAGAGAGAGAGAGAGAGGAGAGAGAGAGAGAGAGAGAGAGAGAGAGAGAGAGAGAGAGAGAGAGAGAGAGAGAGGGGTGGAGGGAGGGAGGGAGGGAGAGTGGTGGGGGAGATTTAAACTGAGAGATAAAGAAAGTGACGGAGAGAGAGAAAGAGATAAGAGAGCAATAAAGAGGGAGGAGTGATAACAGGAGGTGAGAGAGAGAGGGAGAGAGAGAGAGAGAGAGAGACGCATGGAGAGAAAGTAAGGAAAAAATGGGGAGGGACAGATCACAAGAGACAGGGAGGGAGAGAAGGATAGGAGAGAAGAGAGAGAGGGAGAGAGTGACAGAGGGAGGCTTGGGAGGAGAGAAAGAGAGAAGGACAGAGATAAGGCACAGATGGACAGACTGAGAGGAGTACGTACATGGATGGATAGACAGCTAACGAGTGCGATTACGAAAGAGCAAGAGAGCTAAAGAGACAGGAGCTCAGCGGAAGAAAAAGAAAGACGTGCAGAAGAAACAATAGATCGGAAGTAAAAAAAGAAAAGGGCGTTAAGAAAAAAGGGAGGGGGATCGACGAGAAGGAAAACAAAAGAGAAAAATACAGGGAGAGAAAAAAAGACAGGGTGTGAGATGAAGGTAAAGAGTAAGTGTGTGTGTGTGTGTGTGTGTGTGTGTGTGTGTGTGTGTGTGTGTGTGTGTGTGTGTGTGTGTGTGTGTGTGTGTGTGTGTGGCAGTGCGCGTGCGTGCGTGCTGCGTGGCAGTGCGCACGCGCGTGCGTGCGTGCGTGCGTGCGTGTGTCTGCGTGTGTATGTGTGTGCGCGCGCGCGCGTGTGTGTGTGTGCGCGCGCATGTGTGTGTGTGTGTGTTTTGACTGTCCGTGTCAGACAAACAGAGAGCTAGAGGGAGCAGTGGGGTTGTGATGGCTGTGGATGTGGCTGTGGATGAGAGGTGCCATAATCCGTGTTTGCTAAACAGGGGATAAGCCCCCCCAGGGGTCACACGGGACGGTAATGGGCCTCATTGGCACCGGGAGAGGGCAGAGGGAGAGAGGGATGAGAGAGGGATGAGAGAGAGGACAGA
>NC_085866.1:49841642-49844142 GCF_034702125.1 Engraulis encrasicolus
ACCCGCCAGATTAGCAGACAGAGTGAATGGGCACTTGCTACAGTCACACTGGACAGAGCAGTCACAGTATACAGTATACCAAGTGTGAAAACAATAATAATATACACGTGAGGACAGGTTAGATCAAAATGGTTGTTGAGGTTTGACACCTTTGACTGGACGGAAGTGTACAGAAGATCAGAGTGGGATTTCACACAATGTTGCCCGTTAAACAAACAGTGTGATGCTAGATTTTCTGGCCTCACTGTCTGTTTATGTATTGCATATTATTTTTATTTTATTTACTTTATTTAATACTTCAGTTAAAATAACTCTTCAGCTAGGGAATCCTGGTCAACTGTATTTTCAATATTAATGCTTATTCGGTAATGTGCAAAATTGTGTAATAACAGTTACTGTAAGAAAGGAGGGAAAAAGTATTTTGATATTACTCTGCGCCCTGCTCATGTAGGACATGAAAATAAAGAAGTGAGTGACCCATAAAAATTCAGAAAGCATTTGGAGGCATGACGGCTTGGGCATGAGCATAAGCCATCATTGCCTGACTGACCGTCGCCTCATTCGTCCATCACCGTCAGCAAGGGGACTCGCCTGTCCACATCCAGCCAATCATGTGACCAGGAAAAAGCTGTTCCTTAGCAGACTACATAGAAACCAATGTTGCCCGGCCCAGCCCAGCCCAGCCCACCCCAGCACAGCCCATTCGTACCTCAACACCACCCCAGCCCACAACACACCCCTCCATCCTGGCCCCACACTGACCCCCTGCACCATTGACATTTATGGGAAAGGACAAAAGAAAGAAAGCAGGAAGTTTCAAGTGACCAGCTTCCTGTTTACATTTCAATGGCCCAGCCTCGTTTTACTTCATCTTCTGCAAAAACCAAAAGAGTGGTGTCTGCGCGCAAGTGAAAGTGTGTGGTAAGTTTGCGTGTGTCAGAAAGTGACCAGTATTTAGCACATGCATGAGACACTTGAAGCGATTGGGTCAGTGTATCTATGTGCTGCTCATGTAAGCCTCAGTGTTAGCATGACCCCCCGTGTGGCTGGTTGAGATGACCTCAGTCACAGAGGACCCGGCGACCCTGGTAAAGAAAAGCTGCAGCGGAAACTGAAGCATTGGCCAAACAAACTGTTGCAGTACCCAGCCAATTCCCTACAAAACCAAAGCCTTCCAACATATTCTTAGACTGAGCTTAGACCGGGGGCTCGGTGGGTCAATGAGCCAAGATGCTAGACCATTAATACGGGGACCCAGGTTTGATTTCATCCCGAGGTCATTTCCTGATCCCTTCCCTCTCTCTCTCCCAATCATTTCCCGTCACATTCTCTCTGCCTTATCCTAATTTTTTTATTCATTTTTTTTGTAAGGCTGAGCTGGCTGGATGTTGGAATGGGGCATCACGACAAATTGGAAGTCACTTTTCGTCGGTGTCAGTGCTCGTGATGCTACTGGTCCTCTGTGTTGTACAGTACAGTAGGTCAAACAAGTTCGAGTTTTGGAAGATGACCCAGGTCAGCGCCACCCGGTCGGGGCGGGAAAACCGGGAACGAGTTCGGGAACGCCATCCGAAACCCCCCCGAACGCCGGCCAAAAAGTCAGAGAGCCCTCCAGCCCGACATCCATCATCCAGGCGGGGAGGGGAGAAGAAGAAAAAAAACTCCCACTTCGAATCGGAAAAGCGAGCGCACACAGGGCTGACATGTGAAATTATCGCCGGCTTAGAGAAGACTTTAACAACGGCTCCAGGATTCTCCAGAGGAGGGGAGGGGAGCCGAGCGGACCGGATTTTTGAGTGACTTTTTTGGGCTGTGTGATTTAAGGGACAAGGGAGGGAGGGATGGAGGCAGAGAATATGAGACCAAGACAGAGATGGAGAGAGAGGTGTAGAACGAGAGAGAGAGAGAGAGAGAGAGAGGTGTAGAACGAGAGAGAGAGAGAGAGAGAGAGAGAGAGGTGTAGAACGAGAGAGAGAGAGAGAGAGAGAGAGAGAGAGAGAGAGAGAGAGAGAGAGAGAGAGAGAGAGAGAGAGAGAGATGGGGAGAGAGAGAGCGAGAAAGAGAGCGAGAGAGAGAGCGAGAGCGAGAGAGCGAGAGAGCGAGAGAGCGAGAGAGCGAGAGAGCGAGAGAGCGAGAGAGCGAGAGACAGAGACAGAGTAAGAGCAAGACAGGGAGAGCGAGAGAATGAGAAAGGATAGAAAGAGAGAATGGTGGTGAACAAAGGGTAGAGAAAAAGGGAGAACATGACAAAGAGAGACACCCAAAGACAAAGGGATGGAGAGAAATAGAGAATTAAAGAGTGAGAGGCAGAGCGAGCCAGTGAAAGAAAGAAAGACAGCTACTGTAGCAGGCAAGTGAGAGACAGAGAGACAGAGAGAAAGAGAGAGACAGAGAGAGAGAGAGAGAGAGAGAGAGAGAGAGAGAGAGAGAGAGAGAGAGAGAGAGAGAGAGAGAGAGAGAGAGAGAGAGAGCGAGACAGAAAAAGTGTGCGCATGGGTGA